>NC_056744.1:293854978-294014978 GCF_019279795.1 Protopterus annectens
GCTTTTAGCTTTATGGTCTCGAAATTCTGAGATTCAGTATTTCTGGATTTCAGGATTATAAAGTGAATATATACATATTATATATATATATATATATATATATATATATATATATATATATATATATAGATAGATAGATATATGAATTGCTACTTTTGTTGAACAATGCTTTGGTTGACATCTGTTTAATCGACAAAATTTGGTGGACAAAAGTAGTGGCTCAGATGATTCTCTGGGATGAGGAAGTTGCTCTTACCCTGAAAACTGTGTGATTTCGGAATTAGAATATATAATTATGAGAAGGTGTAGGGGGCTTGCTCCCTATAAAAAACAAGGTTTTCTTTTGGCTTTTGTTGCAAGCATTGATTGATGCTTGGCACATGGGTAGTATCAAGTCATTGTGCATAATGTCTATCGTTTGGTGTCGACATTATGCAGGTCATCATTAGTGCCATTTGACAAAGGTGAATGTATATACTTATTAACTAGGGTTGAGCACCGATTCGCATGGACCTATTTCAGACTAGGACTGGGAGTTCTGCCTAGTTAAGTGATTTGATCAGAGCCACACAGTTAGGCAAGAGAGGAAAAATCTCAATTCATAAAATGCTGAATGATACTAATAGAAAAGTAAATTCTAAACATATAGTACGATATGCAGTTTATTCACCCGTCTATCCATATACAATCATAATAAAAATAAACTGCTGGTATTAATTCCAAAATGACATTCTCAAAAAAGGTATTAAGATTTATCAACAATGACTTCTGCAAAAGTTTTTAACTACTTAAAGGATATTCATTTTACAAAGAAATTCCTGCCCGCAGTAAAGATGATGAGGAAAAATATGAAGTATAACACAATATGTAAAAAATAACACACTACGAGATGTTATGCACTCTGCAGTTGTAATGAACAATTGTAAAGTCTGGGCCTCCAAGCAAACAAAGTGCACTGTAGTGCTGTATCTGCCTATCTGGGTTGTGCATTATACACATTAAACAAGTATGTGCATATTTCCTTAACTGCATACAGGGCATCTTGAATCCCCCTAAGGTTTTACTGTGAGATACTGACTGTGGAAGTTCATTTCATCTTTCATCACTTTCTGTAAAGTATAATCTTCTCCTTCTGAGGCCAAAGTTTGAACCTTCAGTCTGTTTATCAGCCCCTCTTTCTTCCCCATCTTGTCTTCTTTCTTTTTAACACATGGCAATTATGCTGGCCTCCTCTCCTTTCCGCCTTACAAAGAGTAAGCCATTTTACCAAGCCTACCTTCATATCATTCCCATCAATATCATTATCATCCTTTTTGCTCTTCACGGAACCATCACCACATGTTTTTGGTTTTCTCTTTATGGCTTCCAAACCTGCTGCACACAGAGTATCACAAATGTTGCCTCCCCATTGATCTATGTATTTGTTATGTCATTTCCCTTTCATTTGAATTTATTACTCTGGAAATACCCCTTGTCATTCTATAGAATGTAGCTGCAGAATTCTCACTCTTGCCCTGGCAGTTTTTTTCTGCATCTTTACTATCCTCAGTCCTTTTCTTGCTTTACATTTTACTCCTCCTGTTCATTAATCTCCTTATAGGCTATATAAGGTTTATATCAGAAATATAGGTAACCTGGCACTCTGTGCAGTTCCCCAACAGGTATTGAGGAGCAAAAAAAAAAAAAAAAGCTCTTCTGTTCTGAAACTGTAGCAAGCTGCTTGTTACAAATGTAACAAGCAACTTGCTACACTTAGATTCACCACACACACTGCGCACTTCATGTTTGCAAATGCAGTCTCAGCATTCAGCAGCGATCGATGTCCTTGCAGCTTCATAAAGCAGTACTAGTATTGTACCTCCATGTCATCACCACCTGCTGTTCATACTCCCTAACAGCTCATTCTGAAAGCAGCTAACCTCTTCTCCCTGCCCAAGTTAGGGTTGTAGTTATAATAAATAATCCACTGTTTTCTGAATCAGAATGTAGCAAATGTATGAGCTGTACTTATAAAACCTGACATCAGTGTCATGTTATGAAAGGCTAAAAGCCTGACAAAGGCATGCATGACTGAGGTTTGCTTATTGTCTCAGGTGTCTAAGGTGCTGATAAGGGTGGAAGAAGGGATGCGCACAAACACACCTCATGGCTGATTTTTGGCAGAGGTTTGAAATGTATGGGGGAGCGCTGTGTTCTGGGAGTTTATACTCTGCCTGCATGGAGCACTACAATGCTCAGGTTTTAGTTAAAAAATACATATATATATTTTTTTACTTTTAAACTGTAGCAAACTGCTTGTTACAATATAGTAAGCAATTGTTACAGTTTAGACCACACTCGGAGCACTACAGCATTCAGGTTTGACCACAAATGCAATATTGGATTTTACAAGCTGGTATTGCGTTAGAGATCATCCTAGCCCTTTTCATCCAGGGCAGTTTCTCCTCTCACCCCACCCTAGCTATGTTACAGCTCCATGTGAAACCTATACTTTGATGTGAAAGGTGAAGGCCCATACTCAGGGCTATAGTGCATATTTTTTGCATACTCTTGTGACCTGTCTGCACATACTGAATTATCTGCAATTCATACTTGTGTGTGTTATTTAGTCTTGACTCTTGGCACCAGTGGTATGAATCTAGGCCATACCCCATGTGGGAATTATATTAATAAGCAATGGTGGGATTCAAATCCATCTGTCAGCCACTATCCTTCTCCCTTTACATAGGTTGTCAGAGGTGGGATTCACACCCCATCCTTTTTGTCTATCAAACCTTTCCATAGAGGCTAATTCCATGAATGGACCACGTAACTAAGTTCGAAGTCTTCATTTGATACTTGATTAATCCTTTTTTTATCTTAACTCATATCACCTCCTGTTACCCAGATTTCAGTTTCTTTTATAAAGAGACTTATCCTGTTCACATCGCTCAGTGTTTCATTGGGCACAATTTAAATAGTAATGATCTAGGGGCCAGTTCCTGTGCTATGTCATTCCTACTTTCTTTCTCATTTGGCAATATCCTTCTTACAGTTGTACAGGTTCATAGGATGACACTAGGCTATTGGCCCAGATGCCCCTATAAGCCTAGCCAAGAATTTCACCCATGCTCCCTCAAAGTCAGCACCTGTTTCCCGTGTCCAGGAGGGACACAGGTGGGATCTCATGGGTGTATTTCTGTTTCCCATTCAGTCATCCAGGTTCCTCTTAAAGAGGGCTATAGATGTACTCTGCTTGACATAGAGAGGGAGTCCATTCCACAGTTGCTGGAGTCTTTGGGACACAAATCTATCCTGCCAACAAGTTCTATTAATGTTGCAGACCAGGTTAGGGCTTTGCATGTGGGTTTCATGAGTGGAGTTTGACTTATGGATATGCAGCAACTCCATCAAGGTTGGGACTGATATGGCCTTGTATGTCAGACACAGGTCACCTCTGAGCAATCTGTATGAGACTGAGTAGAGGGACAGTGCTTTTATCCTATCTGTATAGGATAGGTGTTTGCGATCCTGGATTTTTCTGGTCAGGAACTTCTGTGATCTCTCCAGCTGCTGTATGTGCTTGCCAAGGTACATGCTGAAGGGGCCATTGTACTCGATAATGGGTCTGATAAGGGAGGAGTACAGGGATGTTATGACTGCCTTGCTCCTGGATAAAATACTGTTATTTATGAGGTGGTCCATGTAGAAAGCCTTCCGTACAACGGAGGGAACGTGGTGGTCAAATGTCAGGTTGCTATCAACTTGGGTGCCGAAGTCCCTCACGACTGATTGCATGCTTAGTACATTGTTATTAATGTGATAATTGGTGGGGATGCCATTATTTATCTTCTCTTCCAGCCTCTTCCTAACCCATATTATAGTCTTATCCCTGGCTACAAACCCTGTCTGGTTTGTTGGGTGTTACTTGTATCCAGTGCCAGACAGAAATCCTGGTCAACAACTTCCACTTACTTCCTCGTGTCTGAATCTCAAATCACCCAGTCATAGAATCATACAGGGTTCATCTAGTATGACTGCCTTGGAGTGTACCATGATAGCTGAGAAGTTATTTTCTTCAAAGATGCTTTTGTAGTAGAAAGAAAGCAGTCATTCTATAAGGATCTTTTTCCATGCCAGTACATTCAGCAGGGTCCCAGGAATATCTTTCCCTCTTTTGTTTAGTAGTATAACTATAGCACTTTACTAGTCAGGGAGAGTGTCAGCTGCTGCCAGTGATATATTGAATCATTTTGTGAAGGCTCAGCTAACACCTCTGATAGCCTTCCAAGTATTTTGAGAGGCTGGCTGCCTGATCCTCACATTTTATTTGTTCTAATGTTTTGGAGTGTTTCTTTTTCCTTCATTCCTTTTATTTTACAGCCATCCATACTTTCTCATGCATAGTAATTTTTTCTTTTCATACTGGCAGCCTATTTTCTCTTTCTCCTTTATGATTTTTTTTTTATTGCTAAAGGTCATCAAGTCAGTGTTGACTCATAAGTGCCATTAAGTTAATGACAACTCATGCTGACCTTATAAGTGGCTTTCATGAAATGAACTCCACCTTCAATCAGATGACTAACAACAGGGCATGTTGTAGGTACAGTATCAAGCCGTCACATTTCTAGTCTTCTTTTGCTAAAGATCTTTTTCTTGGCATGATATGCCTGAAGTATGAATGTTAGAGCAATTTGAGGTTTCAAGACATATTTAGATTTTTATCTCCACCAGTACTGATTGAGTTGTTATTTGGTTGGTCCTTGGCAAGTCAATATACTTTGCCAATTCCTTAATTCTAAGGCAACATTTTTCTTCCTATCTTATTTCTTTACTGTCTGACATTCATATCTGTATGGCATTATTGAAAATACCATAGACTGGAAAAGTCAGATCTTCATACTCAAAGATATGGCTTTGCATTTTAGATCTCTGGCCATTCTGCAAAGAAGGATTAATTATTTGATGTCTTTATTGCTTATCATTTCATCATTGATTATTGATCAAAGCAGACTGAAACTGTCTACTCTTTCTATGTCTTCTCCATCAAAAATAAATGAATTAATTTAACAAATTTTCAGCAGATTTATCTTCTTCACATTAAGGTGGGAGCAAAAACATTCTAAGACTCTATTGTTTAATCGTGACATATTTCGGATCATCACTTTCAGCCATGTACTATATGGTATCACCAGCACAGCAAGGGCTGTTGACAACTTTTTTCCAATTTTCACACATTTATTTTTCTTCATAAAGTCCAGCTTCTATGATTATTCGTTCTATGAATAGATCAAATTAAATAGATGAAATATGCAGTCTTGTTGTAAACCTTTACCACTTCTAAACAATTCTGTTCTTCCTCGTTGTTTTTTTTTTTTTTTTTTTTTTTTAATTATTGATGCTTGACAGGGTTAGTTCCATTAGATTAATGACCTCTTTTCAGGGAACACCCAAGTTGGTATTTATAGTACTAGGAGAAATTTAGCCAGGGCTTTAGGGAACTTCCCTTACTCTTGTTGATAGTTGCCATGGAATGTTTTACATCCATATGAGCTACAACTTAAGAAGATGGGACCTAGGTTTGATATCTCATCCAAAGAATGACACACTCAGGAGGGCAGGAACCCACTTATACTGCACTGCAGTGCCAGCAATCCACCCACGTTGTGTGAGAATAGAACTCACAGCCTTCTGCACCAAAGGCAAGCATGCTACTGGTTGTAACTGCTGTGCCACTGTCATTGCTTTAGTTCTTGTGCTGTTCAAAGTATTGCTTCTTGACTGATATAAATATTGTACTTGAGAACTATGAGATGTTCCAACATTTATGAGTAGTCACAGTTCAAACTACTTTAGCTAAATTAACACTACTTCCATTTCTATTAGCTTATTTTTCTCATCTCGTAACCTGCTTCCCTTTGGCTCTTGTAACAGGGACACCTTTTGGCAAACAGTTCTATGTCATCATGATTCAGTCTCCTGCTTCCATCATCCTCTTAATTTACTCTTGAGAATGTCTCTTGCCATTATCCTAATGAAATTCTTTCCATTTTCCAAACTAGCCTTCCTTGCTTTGTCGATTCTTCTCCCTTTGTCCTATTACCTGTCACACCCTCCTCTCCCTGTCTGCAATCTGTCCAGTCGTCACATTCCTTATTGCTAATTATGCTGCCTCCTTAGATCTTCTGCCAGCAACCAAGCTGCTTAATTCTGTGTCACCCCCTTATCCTCTCACTCTTCTTCCATTCTTTGCATTTCCTACACTCCTTGTCCACACACTCAGCGCCTATCATCTCTTCTAGTCCCTTATTTATTTCCATTCTTTTCCTGTCTGTGATTACTTATGCCCTCTGCCTTTGCCATACCATGTTCCCCTTTCTCATTCTGCCTCCCTATACCTGCCCTGCTCTATACCATCTGAGCTCTGTTGACTTTCATTTACCGTGATATCCTGACTTCTTCCTTTCAGAGTAACCCTATTAACCTTCTCACCTGACACATGTTCCAACCTAAGACTTTCATTCTCCAGTACACACTACTGTCCCATATGACCATTCACAGATGCTTCACACCCAGCATACCTCACAATTGCCCTCCTGTACAGCTGCTGTCATTCTACATAATTTATCTTCCTTCCCCACAGCTGTTCCACACCAAGCAAACCTCATCCATCACAACCCCAGCTTCTCCACATCCAGAACACATCATCCGGCTGTCCCCCACTGCTGCTCTACTCCCACTAGCATGCTTCACCCATTCTTATCTACAGCTGGACCACAGCATTACACTGCAAACCACATCAAGCATACATCACAACCCCCTCCCCCACAAATGCACCAAATGCAAAGCATTTAATCCATCCCACCCCAGAGACCTGCTTCATACACAGTACATGTCATGCATCCTTCTCCAGCAAGTGCTTCACACTCAGTATACCTCACCTCCCCTCGCCTGTTCCTCTGCCGTAGCTGTTCTATTCTGAGCACATCTTAAACATCCCTTCCCCACAGCTGCTCCATACAAGCTTTCTTTACTTTATGCTTTATTGTACTTCAGAATGTTCTTAATCATGGCAGGCAAATGGTGCACAGACCAAGGGCAGGCAATGTTTTAGAGCAGAGTGCCAAATAATAATGGCGTTAGATATTTGCAAGAAGTACATGGGATGGGTATAAAAACTGAGGGGGTATGTACTTCTGATACTTGGACATGCACATACATTTTAAATATATTTACTATGTTTGTCATTAATTTCAGTCAGTAAATCCACTCAGGGACAGACTAATGAGAATAAGAAATAAAACAGGAAGCCTAAAGGTGGTGAAAGTAGTACGAATGATAAATAATCTGGCTGAACCCACCTGCTTGACTTAAAAAGTTTACTTAAGCATAGGTATCTTAGAGAAATGGCTACAATACTGTGTGGCACATATTGGTTCCACTGTATCTGAATGAAAAAAGCACCCCTGCTAACTGTGTCTTTAAGAGGAAAAGAGTGTCGGTAGTTTGTAGAATGTGTGCAGCGTGCACTTGCATAAGAGTGTCGGTAGTTTGTAGAACGTGTGCAGCGTGCACTTGCATAAGAGTGTCGGTAGTTTGTAGAACGTGTGCAGCGTGCACTTGCATAAGAGTGTCGGTAGTTTGTAGAATGTGTGCAGCGTGCACTTGCATAAGAGTGTCGGTAGTTTGTAGAACGTGTGCAGCGTGCACTTGCATATGCATTAGCATTCTACATGATAACTTCTAATTCATGAGGTAAATCATCTACAAGTTAGAAAGGATTAATCAGGCCAAAAGTAAATCTTGAATATCAACCACTAAAGCTACCAAAAGCAAAACATGAAAATCAAAAATCAGAATTAATTTTGAATACCACCATTTCAAAGCACAATCTGTTTTTAAACTACATAACGGTATGACCTGGGGAACAAAGCTCTGCATCTTAAAGCACATGAGGAGGCTGAGCACACCCAGCATGCATATACACATATAAAGCAATATGACACACAGCTTGAGTAGAGTGCCTCTGGGAATGCTATATGTAGCTGGAATATTAGCGTTAGGGCACTGAGGGCTTTACATATGTAAACACAACCTAAAGCATGCTGTTTTTCGAAAGTGTGATTGCTTTAAATAACATCTGAACCACCAGGCTGTTATCAAGCACACTGTTCTCAGAACGAGTATTATGCTGCAGATCTAGAAATGACTTGCTTGACATTGTTCAGTGCTACGGTTGCTTGACTTTAACTGCTCAAGATAGCAGCAGCTAGTGTGTTGTTGCTCAGTATGTAGGATAGGGTTGGTGCTTGATTCATTTTGTTTCTTATGCTCTATGAAGTCACTGCTTTCTTAAGAAAGAGCAAGACAGTGTGTGTGTGTGTGTGTGTGTGTGTGTGTGTGTGTGTGTGTGTGTGTGCGTGTGTTGTGTTATGGACTCTTATTTCTCTAAGGAGCAGCAGCCACAGATTAATGATAAAAAACTAAGGGATCATGAGAAGTGGTCTCCAACATAGGGTTGCATGAGAGTTGCCCCTCCCCCCTTAGAAAATGCTTTGTGTATGTATGTGTTTTGCACAATTGTGATGAAGAAGCAAGTGAAACAATAATACAAGCATTTGCAGTCTACCAAAAAAAAATCAAGATAACATACCAGTAAGATTTGCAAACTGGTCAGGGCGCTATCACATACTAACACCAATGCAAAAGGAAAATTACAAAACTAGAAAGAATAATAAAGTTCACACTTAATTTTCAAGAAACAAATTAAATTATGAAAATCAGTATTCATGTTTTAAAGTGTTCTAAAAGTCCTATGATGTAGCTACGCAACTTGGCAGCAGAGAAATAGAGTAAAAATGGTGAGTGGTGTGCAAGAATGGAAGTAATGGTATGCAATTAACAAATTATTCAACTACAAGGTTATCACCAAAGGGTCCAAACCCTTTCCTATGAACAATACAATGTCATAAATGGATCCATGCCTATTCCCTAGGAGAGCAGGTATAGGAACATGCTCAGCATCCTGCTAGAAAGAGTACATTGTAGGGCTACTCACATAAGAAAGACTACACATCATCTGCCAATGAGTCAGGCATTTTTGCTATGTTTAACTCCTGAAGGCTACCTAAATGACTGCCCTATCTACTGGCTGTCATCTCCAATGAAGTGGGAACAAATAGGGTAGTTGACCGAGGGGGGGGGGCATATGGTTGGCAGGCAGCAGGGAAGAAGCAGAAGTACTAAAAAGTAATACAAAAATTGGCATTTCAAGATTTGTAAAGAATAACTGCATCAATACACATTCCGCTCTGATCAACAATATTAATAGTCCCTTTTATCTTTCAGCTTAGGCAGAAATATTACAAAATTATTGCCCTAGATCCATCAAAGTTTTCACCAGCATACAGAGCCCCATTTGCTTACACCAGTAAAAGTGATTTCAGCATTTTCAACAGGTTTCTCACAAAATATCAACAGTTATTAGTTTTTCCCAATAACAGGGATTACTTCCCTGTTAGTTTCTTTCTGATGTTAGAAACATACCTATTTTAACAACATGAGCCTTACATCCATCCTTGCATTTTAGTTAGGTAGTGTGTTTGTTGTTTACTGGGGTAGTACATTGATCACGGTAGACCATTTGCAGACACACCCCTGGTAAAGAAATTCAAGCTGAGCTCAGATTAAGTCTTTTTATCAGGATTCTTTACAAACTCTTTCAGTCATTTACAGAGCTACTTATCACAGGAATTTCAGGCCAAATGAAAACTAACAGGTCACAGTGTGTGTGTGTGTGTGTGTGTGTGTGTGTGTGTGTGTGTGTGTGTGTGTGTGTGTGTGTGTGTGTGTGTGTGTGTGTGCGTGTGTGAAATAAAACAGAGAAAGAGGAAAAATACTTAATTTGCAATTAAGTGATGCTGAATTTTATTATAAATATATTATTATTGTTAATATTATTATTATTATTATAATATGTGGGTGATACTATCTATAACTTTTCTATATGCAGTGACTCTAGACTTCAATCATTCCATATTCAACACTTTAGTAATACCAAATGAAATGGTATGCATTGTTGTAAAATTACCAAGGGGTGACTAAGTGACCAGTACCACAGTGAATTCTCTTTCTTGTTTTTTCATATATAATAATATGCAGTATTGGTTTCCTTCAGCGTCTGAAGAAGTTTAGTGATTTCAAACCTGACAAAAGCGCTTACCAATAAACGGTATTGCACCTGTGGTTCTCATCCTTTGCTGCTATTTTTTAAACATACAGAGCAATATCTGTTGATTCACATGACTATGGTGTGGCCAGAACAACCTGTCTTTTTATTTAGTGTGTGACAGATAGCAGGGGTTAGGGAGCACAAATCCACTCCCCAGATGTGTATGCAGGAGAGTGATTGGCCATAAGACCTTAGAGCACATGCATACTACTGCCTTGGTATATGACAAACAACTGACACACTTAAATAAGCTATACACTTTGAGCTCCAGAACAGGATCATCACTAATGGACTTCACTCATCTCACTGTTCCTTCTAGTGCATACTTATCAGCAGTAACTAAGATGTAACCAAGCTGTTTTTCACACACACACATACACACATGTGCACAATATTTATCAGGAGGGAGATTAACATGTGTATTCATGGTACACTGTCAACCAGTCAGTTACTTGTAACTCTTTTAATGAGCCAGCCATCATGATAGCTGATGGACAAACTGTTTCCCTCTTCAAAAGAGCAGATAGCAAGTTACACCAATGCTGTGAGTTAGTATACCCATCAATAAATAAGAAGACATCAGTGACAATCTTTGCCAAATAAAGAATAAAAAATTCTTAGTCTTAAAAGATCTGAGCACATACAAAACAGCATTGCAGTTGTACAATGAAAGGAAAATAAAAAGATTCATACAGACAGAATATTGTTAAAAACTTTAAATGCACCCGTAGTTATTATTTATAAGTAAGAACCAGGAAGAAACTCCAAGACCGTCAAATGAAGACAATAATTCGATAAAAAGGCAATTCCTTTATTCGACTGTTAGATGATAAAATCCAAAGGTAAACAAAATGAGAAACAGCAGTATGAGACAAGCGCTTTCGCTTGGGTAATACCAAGCTTTATCAAGTCAAAAAACAGTTTCTTTCAAAAGAGACTACTGTTTAAATAAGAGTCTTGGTTGGTCACATGCTTGATTGCAGCTGGGTCTCATTAGAGAAATCAATTAAAAGTATCATGAGCAAAATAGATAAACAACTCAGTCAAGTGTGCATAAAAAATGTTTGAAATCCACACTGCTTATAACATGGTGCATAACTAATGTACCATGTTGGTACCATTGTAAAATTGCATACATGAATTGTTTAGTGAAAAGAAAAAAACAGTGTTAGAAATGTAAATGAAAGTAAGAATAAAAAAATAAAAAATGGGGATTATATACAAACCAAATAGATTTAAAATCAACAATATAGAATAGGCTAAAAATGTGTGTATTACGTTCTTGTTAATCATATGAGAATGATATCATAATACAAGTAAATGGCACCCAATTGGTAAGTTGTGAGATGTGTGTGAAATGTGTGTAAAGTGGGGTGTGAGGTGGTAATGCTGTAGAAAAACATATTACAGCCTGGCTCTTCTGAGCTTCAACACTGAGCCTATGCTAAGTGTACCATTTAGCCCCGGAGGCCTGCCTGCATCTAACCTAAGCTGCCAAATCAACTCCCTGTATTCCAGGGTTGATTCCCAATCACCTCCTCTAGTGCTGGGGTTCACTTGCTCGAGAATCATGAAGGAGAGTTTATAATTATGACATGTAAGTGAATGTTTGAAAAAGGCATTACTTTCCTTTTTCTTTTCAATGTCATAAATATGCTCGTACAACCTTTTCCTGAATTCTCTCTCTGTTTTGCCTATATAAAAGGCACCACAGGTGATGCAGAGCCCAATGTAGACCACTCCTTTAGTTCCACATGAAAAGTGGCCAGGAGATCTGATGTGAGTGTGTCTAGATTTTAGGTAAATGTGAGATTTGTTTGTGATAAGAGGACACTGTTTACAGGCACCACATTTGAAGGTGCCTTTGTTGTGTTGTAGGTTGTCAGTAGTTGTTGTAAGTTTCTTCTCAAAGATTTCTTTGAGGTTTTGCCCCCTCTTCCTAACAAAATTGGGTTTGGCTGGAATAATGTTCCTGAAGTCATCATTTCCAGCCAGTACAAACCAATATTTAGAAACAATGGTTTCAATTTGTTCGGAGTTGTCAGAAAAAGTGTAGATGAAGTTGCCATCCTTCTCTTTATTTTGTTGTTGTGTGAGGTTGGGAATCTGCACTAGTGTGCGTCCAAGCAGTGGAGGGTATAAAGTGTCTCTTTTGGTTAGAATTTCATCCGTTAGAGAGTTGAGCAAGTTGACAGGGTAACCTCTTTCAATGAACATACTGTGTAGATTCTTGATCTCCTCTAAGAAGTCCGAAGGTCTGCTACACATTCTTGATGCTCTTATAAGTTGTCCCTTTATTATACCTTTCTTTTGATGAAGCGGGTGCTGACTCTCATAATGTAGTAGAGAGTTAGAGAAAGTGGGTTTCCTGTAAACCTTGGAATATAATTCCAAAGATTGAGGGTCCCTGTGAATAGTGACATCAAGGTAGTGCAATTCTTCATGGCTAATGTTGTGTGTGAAGGTCAAGAACTCCGTGGTGTTGTTGATGTGTTGCAAGAAGGCCGATAACTGGTCCTCAGTGCCTTTCCAAATGAGGCAGATGTCATCAAGGTATCTGCAGTAAAAGGTGAGAAACTGTGCCCAAGTCATGCCAAATATGTACTCTTGCTCCCATCTGTGTAGTACCACGTTGGCATAATTGGTAGCGCAAGAGGCACCCATCGCCACTCCTTTTAACTGCTTAAATAGTTCCCCATTGAAAAAAATGTAGTTGTTGTTTAAAACCATGTTCATCATGTCAATAATTAAATTGATGAAGTTGTTGCCCAAGTTGGTTTCTTTGGTGAAAAAATCAGCAAACCATTCTAACCCTGTCGAGTGGGGAATGCTGGAAAAGAGGTCTTTGATGTCAATAGTGACCAAAAGGGAGGAGGGGGGGCAATTGGTAACAGGGAAAAGTTTTAAGAATTCCCATGAGTCTTTGCACACATGAGTAAGAGCATGAGTGTGTTGTTTGGTAACATAGTCAATAAACTTGGCAATGGGTTCAGTCGCACCACCTGCACCCGAGACAATAGGTCTGAAAACCAAAGGGCTGATGCCCTTGTGTGTCTTTGGGATTCCAAAGATGACCGGAATAGTTGGTTTGTTAACAATCAAAAAATTGTAAAGTTTTTCATTTATAAATCCCTGCAATAAGTTGTCATATAAGCAGGATTTGATTTTTGCAAGTGCGATATTGTATTCGTTCCGGGAGATGAAACAATACTGGGTGTCGTCATGTAAAACATGATGCATACTGGCTTCATAAGCGGACTCATACATGAGAACCACACCACCACCTTTATCAGGTTTCATGATTCTGATATGTTCTTCAAACAATTTGTTGATGTATTCAAAGTGTTCAGTATTCAAGTTGGTTGGGTGCGGTCTCAGGGGGTTACCATACATGTTTCGCAAATCCTGTTCAATTAGTTCCTCATACAGTCTAAGTAGTGGATGCGTGGGGGGATTGAAAGTACTTTTCCTACACAATTCTGTGGGTTGCCAAGTTTGTCCTTTGAAGAAGTGTTTGAGGTTAAGTCCTCTGATAAATAACTTGAGGTCAACTAATAACTGAGCCAAATTTGCTCTGTTGGTGGGGACAAAATGAAATCCTTTGGTGAAAAGATTAAAAGCTGTGTCATTGACTGCAAGGTCTGTGTAGTTGTAAATGGTGAAATCATTTCTCCTAAAGATAGTGCAGTTGGCATGTTCGGTTGCAGTGATATTGGTGCTAAACGGGACAGCAGGGTCCATAAATTCAGTGCTGGGACGAATTTGATCGGAGGAATTTGCAACATCTTGAAGAATATTCTCTAATATTGTTTGTTCGTCCACCTCCACCCTGTCCTCTGTGGTTTGGGACCCCATGCCCCGGGCCTCCCGGGGTGTATGGGAAAATCCTGCTCACGTTGCCTTTTGTCTTTTTCAGCCAAACGCTCACTCCTACGTGGAGCATGGTGGGTGTCTGGCTGAAAAACATCATCTCCACCATTACCAGGGGTACTAGTTAATCTAGCAGTTTTAGAAAATTTATTGTGACAGGGATATGCTAAATCATTCCTATATTCATGTAAATCCCTCTCAAGCTTTCTTATTTTTCGATTCATAATCTTATTACAAAATGAATCAACATCATCAAACACTTTATCATATTCGTGTTTGACCGTGGAGAAATGGTTGTCAGAAACAACCAACTGATGTAAAGCATTCAATTCAGTGTTTAACATATTGGCTTTACTTTCATATTCTGCAATCATAAGCTTCATAATTTCAATCCCTGCCTTGTCAAATATGTCACACATTTGTCTGTATTGTGCAGTGCCATGTTTAATATATTATTTATAAGTATTTATGGTAGATGACACTCTCACTTTAGGTTTGAACTCGACCATAAGGCTGTGCCCAAAAAAGAGTACATGAAGCAAATATACTTGGGGTTGCTACAGCTATTGTAAATGCATATCTGAAGGAAGCTCTCATTGCAGCTGCTTTGCCCAGCAGTGTGCTTCATGGCCCTCATTGATGCAGGGTCATCCAACCACTCAACATTTTATACCCTTCATGACAAAGACATAGTGGATCTTTACTGTATGAGCAGAGTCATCATGTAAGAAATTGTGGAAATGTGTAGGCCTCATCTGCTGCTCCATGGAAGTCACAGAGTACTTATCCCAGTGGATACTAAGAATTGTGTGGCTTTATGTATATTAGTACAGGGACTTTTCAGTGACCTACTGGGGACACAGTGGGGGGTATCTCAGGAATTTGCATTGAGAATACTCCATCAGTTCCTTGATGTCCTGCTTCAGCATGTGGGGAAGCATATGTGGTTCCCACATACCCCAGATGAAACATACAACATCATGTGGGAGTTCCATGATATAGCCCATTTCCCTGAGGTTCTGAGAACCAGAGACTGTAACCACATTGAAATAAAGGCCACAGTTGGAGAAATGGGAAGGGAGTAAAAATGAACTAGAAAAGGTCCCACTCCATGAACTGACAGGTGGTCTGTAGTGCACAGAATCATCTACAATGTGTATGCAGGCCACCCAGGCAGTTTTCACAACTCCCACATATGGGACACATGTGACCTGTATCAATGGTTTGCAAGGATGACTTGCCAGAGGAGTATATTGTAGATGATGCTAGATATTCCCTAGAACCCTTGCTCATGAAACCATCAGAAATCCACGCAATCAAACTGAATAAGAGTACATTTACACACTATCACAACCTAGAATCATTATAGAATGTGTATTTGGGCTGCTGAAGACACACTTTCGTTGTACAACACTGGAGTTAGACATCAGTTGCAGCAGAGTAGTTTCTTGTAGGGTAAACAGTTCCCAGGACCACAGACAGTGGTAGCTAAGACAGGTAAGGAGTCAGAGGAGGAGCTATCAACAAGGAATACCCATACCAGATGGAGGCATGAACAGTATGCTGTGGCAATGGCAAAAAGAGAGTAGATTGCACATAGCTTTACAACATAACTACACAAGAGTTAAGCAGCAGTAGCGTACTAAGAGTGGAGTGAAGGGGACAGTTGCCCTAGAAGCAAAGTGTGAGCGAGCGCAATCGAGAGGTCTTGGCTTTTTGTGCTCTTCATTTAAAGAGCAGAGGGGGCATGGGTCTGTTGTACAAAGCTGCTTAGTGCATATATACCAACCAACTTACTACTATGTAAGCCAAAGTTTTTTTTTTTAAAGAGCTGAATGGGTGTGGGGGTGTAGGCTTGCTACAGAGTAAGCTGAAGTCTACTTTTTCTCTTCACTTAAGAGCTGAGGGGATGGGCAGATACAGCAGGGGCACTAAATTAGCCAGCTCCAGCTCTCTCTCGCAAATACACTACAGTAAAAGTGATGAGTGTAAAAATACAAGCTTGTGTATATCCATGCATAAGTTGATCATGCTGTGCGCCAGACATAGACAGCCCAAGTGAGAATGTACAAAGGACAGGGTAAAGTTATTACCATTTCACAGGTAGACAAGGAGGTGTAGAGATGCAGCTCTTTCACAGGGAAGTACATGAGCATAGCAAACAAAGAAGTGCTTTTATAAGTAGTGTAGGAACTGGATTGAGGTCATTAATATCTACAAAGGCCTGGGTCAGTGGATGTATGAAATGTGAAATGAAAAAGAAAATCACCAATGCATACTGAATGTCCAAAAGAGAAAGCCAAAACCTCATAAACAATAACACCAACTGGACAATCACAGCGATAAAGCTTCTTCAGATCCTATAATAACTTTTTAACACAATGACATAATTATAATTCAACCAATCAAAAATACATAAAATTGGTGCCAAAAATGACATCATAATCAGTGAATAAATCAAAGCCCAATATTTACTGTTTGTTACTATACACCTTTAATTTCCATCCATTTAGAATGGGTTTAATATTTATTTGGCTATTCAACCCTGGATGCTTATGTGCTTGCATCCTAAGGATCCACTTTAGTTCTACTTGTTCCAAGTAATTATTGCAGTCACCACCCCTTACATTTTTATGTACCTGTTGTAAAACCCTAAAGGAAAACTGATGGTTGCAAAACTCCACTGGTGCTTGGCTAAGGCATCCTTGATGTCACCCTTCCTCATGTCTGACAGATATTTATGTACCCTATCCCTAAGCTGCTGTATGGTTTTCCCCACGTACAAACATGGACATAGATCACAAGTGGCTAGGTATACTAACTGTGTAGTAGTACAGGCAGGATAAAACCTGGGTGTAAATTCAAATGTTAAAGTGGGATGTATATATATTTGTTCTTTAGTCAGAACCTTACATACATTACAGTGCCTACATGGATAAGTCCCTGTTTGTTGACTATATTGTCCCATTCACCTTTTTTCATTACATAGCAGTTGTTTGAGATTACTGCTACTACGGTATGCAAAATTTGGTATGTCCCCAACTAGACTATTAGTTTTACTGTCCAAAGTTAGTATAGACCAATGTTTCTGAATAATATTTTTTATTATATTATTATTACTAGTGAAACTGGTTGGTCACAAAAGAAGTCTGTTGCTTTCTCTTAGTTGTCCTGTTGTTACCAATATCCCTTCAAGTCTTCCGCTCTAGTGTATCAGCTGTCATCAAATGATTATGGTTGGGACCCGGCAACATAACATTCAGCTCTTCTATATTCTGTTCATAGTTTACTGTTGGACTGGCACAAGTCACATCCCTTATCTTCCTAACACTAGTGTTGTTATACCCTCTATCAATGAACATATTCTCTAATACATCAAACTCATGTTGGACATCCATTACATTATTACAAATCCTGGACACTCTTGTAAACTGACTTTTAACTATACTCGAGAATACATGTCCATGATGCATACTGTCTCTGCATAAAAGGCTATTGTGCCAGGAGGGCTTCCTGTACAGAGTAGTAGTAATCCCACCTAGAGAATCCCTAGTCAAAGAGACATCTAAAAAGTCTGCATGTGTGTGGGAATAGGTGACTGTAAACCGGAGGAAATTAGTAGTGGATTTTAAGTACTCAATGTATGTGAAAAGAGATGTAACATCTCCCTCCCAGAAAATAAAAACATCGTCCACATAATGTCTATATAACTTAATACATCCATGCAGGGGATTCCCATTTAGGTTGTGACATTCCCAAAAATGTATGACAAGGTTTGCTTACGAGTTAGCACTGGGGGTGCCCATGTTAACCCCCCATTTCTGTAGATATAGCTGCACCTCAAACAAAAATAAAATCAGGTCTAACAATGTACAAATCAAATTGACATCATAGTTTAATTGACAATTATTACTACTCAAAATCTGTGTAATGGCCTCCATCCCATAATCATTGGGTAAATTCTTGACATCCATAGTAACCATGAAAAAATTAGTAATATTGTGATTACAAATAAACTCATTCAAATCGTATAAAAAATGCGTGGTGTCTTTCAGTATAGTGTTGTTTCCCTTCCATATACATCGATAGGGGCTCAGTCAGCCAGCCCTCTCCAGCAACTATGGCTTTCATGGGCGGAGCTGCTCGGGATTTGTGGATCTTAGGTAACCCTTTAAAAATAGGTACCATTGGAGAAGGCACCTGAAAAAACTTATGTAATGTCTCATCAATTGCCCTGTTCATAAGTAACTCATATACAGTCACTCACATATTTAACAATAGCTTTCATCCTTGGCCAGTCTATTAAATAATAGGTTTCTCGATTATTCAGTAAGGCAAACATTGCTTTTAGATAGTCACATTTGTTCATTAAATCAACAGCACCACTTTTATCAGATGGTTGAACAACCAAATTCTTGTTTTTCATTAAACCATCTAGTGCTTTACGTTCATCAGCATTTAAATTATAAAAACTACCACTATTGTGATTGTTTAGTCAACTAAAACATCACTTACTCTGGCTGGAGTTGTTGGAACAAAAGTTAATCTTCTGCCCAAAACCACTTTACATTACACCATTGCAACCCTGCTGTGTGAACCTCCCTGTCCACAAGTGCTGGGGCAAATTCAGGCATCTGTCTTCTCTAGATCAGCACACTTCCCTGATCAATAGTGTTATCATCAACCTGTCCTTTCTCACATAATTGTGTATCCTGGGTATCCGCAGGAAGATAGTCTGTGTCCATGGTTTAAATAGGTAACAGAGTGGTAAAACTTCCTTTAACAAATACACATCTTCCCCACCCGACTGTGAAAGCTCATCCCTGCCATCATTATCAGAGGCTTTAGATCTTCCAGCATCAGAGGGAGGCAGTTAAATAGTGCTGGTCCTGGATAAAGTTTCACCTGTGAATATACCAAAGCAACAAATATCTAGTGAAAGTATGACCAAACACCACAACTACACATGCAAGTAATGTCTTCACAACTGTAAACATATGATAGAAATTAATAAACCTGGCCATATTTTGTGCAGATGGGCATAGCACTTGTATTCCCAATGTACCTGTATACCATAAGTCGGACAGATTTATATATGTACCATGGCTTCTACTTAGTGGGTGGCAACATGGATCTTATTCATTGTCCTGTGACAGACTATGTCATAATTGCAGTCCTGACCACCCATCACATTTACATTGATGATCTCTTCAACTCAGACATGGTCACAGAAGGTCTGGTTGGTGGCATGAACAGCAAAGAGTTGTCAGCCACATAGACAGAGGGTCTGATGTGCCACCTCATTCTCTGCACTTGTAAATTTGGGCTTGCAGGTGGATGCAGATGAGCCCCCAGATGCAGCACCTTTCTTAGGGCCCCTTTATTTACGCATCGCTTGACTAGTATAGAAAACAGAGGAATTAACTGCTTTGTTTTTGCATGACCTTTGCAAATCCATACAATACTCCTATCCTAGTAAGCCATACATTATGTGTAATTTTTGCCTGATAACTAGATATGCTTACCCACAATCTTTAAGTAAATGTCAGGCATGGTATTTGTACTGAGCACATATACCACACAAGAATATCACAGATGTTCACCTGAACAAGCATTAGAATACCACTGTTACTAAGGTTGCAGCTACTGAAATACGTGCAAGGCACAAAACAGGAAAATAATAATAAATATTGCTCAGAGTATGAGCCCAGTGGGAGGGTCTCCCATCTTTCCTAACAATCTGGAAGTCTGCTAATTACAATACACTTGCAATGTACCCCTTAATATAGTTTTGAGCAACGCATCTTAAAATTGCTGATAAACTGACAGCCCTCACAGAAATTATTGTATAGGAACCATCAAAACTAACATCCTATAACTGAATGAATGTGTAAAGATTAGCACTTAAATGATATAAGTAGATAACTTACTCAGGAGGAAATCTTTAAGTAAATGCAGGTCACAGTAGTCATACCCCTTACACAGCTGTTTTCAACCATAGTTCTATGACATTCAAAGCTTCTTTTCACTCTTATATCATGTAGATTCACCCTTCTTGGTGAGATGATTATTCCAACTAGGGCTCATCTCATTATGATTTCTGAATCATTCAATTTGCATGATAAGCACCCCTGGTAAACACAGCATAGATGTCTATTTAATGCCTTATACACACCTGAGTGCCTGTGGGCAGCTCTTTGCACACATTGGAATCCAATTAGTTTAGGGTTGAGAGAATTGTCATTTCACACTTAACCATATAAAGAATGAGCCACTCTAGAGCAAGTATTCAAAACAGCATAAAGATGGATGGAGAACTTCCATACCTCACACAACAAAGTGCGACAGGAACCATAATAATAAAAAAAGCATTTTCTGATTTTGGCATCCATCACACAGATGAGATGCACATCGATATCTTTGTTGAGTGCAGGTAGGGATACATGAGAACTGTTTGGGGCATAAGTTCTCTGTGATTTTTCCTGAGGTCTTAAAGGTGAGATATTATGGCTGGAAAAAGTGAGGGTAGGGCTTCTTTTAGAGCACAGAGGTGGTGTGCAGAGGAGTCCCAAGATTTTTTTGGACATCCTCCATAGGAAGAACAGCCAGTGTCTCCTGCAGGAGGGCTATACTTTGTCACATTATAAGGCTGATTACTTGAAAATACTGGTCAAGTCTGTCACTTCTGCTACTGGCATGCCACACATGCAGGAACACTGCTGTCACCACTATAGTGCCATCAGTCGTCACAAGCCTGACCTCCTTCACTGATGGCAGGATGAAGTTAAGGTGTAGGCACCATCTCCATCCTGTAAGTATAATATCTATTAGCTAAACAACTAATCTGCCATTGCTTGCCACCATCCAAATTTTCATTATGCCCTTTTTATGTCTCTAGCCCCTGCAGAGATGATAAGGATGAGGCAGATGCACAGGAACAGACTAGTGCACCTAAGAGAGCACAGAGGTGAGTATACACACTGTCAAAAATGTCTGGCTTTTAATACTAACAGTAGTAGCATTACACAATAATTTATAAGGTAAGAAACTGGTGGCACATCTGTCATTACTGGCATACATCAATGGTATAAATATGAAGATGCAAAGTTAGAATTACTTCTTTGTTCCTCCAACTGTAGAGGTGGACAAGTGGATTCTAATGCTAAGTGTCTTTATTCTCACCTTGGTGAGGATGTAATTGGGTTAATTTCCTACAAAAACACATACGCGTGTACGCACACACACACACACACACACACACACACACACACACACACACACACACACACACAAAGACACACACGTATTGTGATCATAAAAAATCATTTGTGTATATTTTGCTGTCCATTAGTATCACTGCAGAATTATAAGATCCATTAATGTAAGATCAACATTCTCAGTCTGTTGTACATTTCACAACTTACTCTAGGATAGCATGCCCATTACTTATCACTTGTGATTGATATATGTACGTCTGAGGAATATGCTTACTTTGCATATATACAGACATCAAAATGCATCTCTGACCACAAGCACATGTTGGTCTGTCTGAATAGCCCCAGCCATTAATCTTCTATCTGAAATACCACGTGTTAGGCTGTCTGTCACACACATATACATATGGATCTATGCTATAACATGATGCTGCATATGGTTGAGACTGTATGACTGAAGTTCTGTAACTTCAAAAACTAAAAAAAAAAATAAGAACACTTTGTGTTTTTGCAGGGGAGAGGCAACTTTGCACCCCCATACCCCTGCTAATTATATATACTAACATTGAGATCTCACTACAGTGGGGAAAGGGCAAACTCCCCAATCCCCATTGTACTACAATCTCCATATAGCTCAACCATAATAAGTTCGATTTTCTAAAAAGTTGATCTTACAAACAAGACCTATATATATATATATATATATATATATATATATATATATATATATATATATGGATTCACTTTATAACCTCGAAATGCTGAAATATCGAATTTCAGTATCTCGAGACTATAAAATCGAATCCACAAAACACCGACAAACAAAAACTGCGAAACCACATAACCGAAAACACCGTACACACTACACTTAACATACAAATCCATCCCAGTTTGGCTTTGTCAAAGGCAGATCATGCCTTCTAAACTTGGTTGACTTTTTCGAAACAGTCACCAAAGCCATTGATAAGGGAAAGGCAGTCCATACAGCCTACCTCGATCTGGCGAAGGCCTTCGATACAATACCCCACTCGGGTATCATTGAAAAACTCATCAGCTTAAATGTTAACCCATACATCACAAGATGGGTTGCAAACTGGCTGAGTGACAGAACCCACAGGGTCAGAGTTGCTGGCGCCATGTCAGACTCAAAGCCTGTCACAAGTGGTGTACCACAGGGCTCAGTCCTGGGCCCACTCTTGTTTGGCATCTACTTTTCCAAGTACAAGCAAACACAGGAGGGTTATGGCTGACACAGTTTGCAGATGTCTGCAAACTGGCGGCCATAGTAGAAAACACATCTGACACAGATATCCTTCAGAAGGGTCTCACAGAAACGGATAACTGGTGCCAGAGCCATGGCCTAAAGTTAAATGCCAAAAATGCATAGTCATACCCTTCGGGAAAAACAAGGTTACCCCTAGCTACCAAATAGGTGGCAATCCACTGAGCACAGAAGAAGTTATCAGGGACCTGGGGACCCAGGTTGATAGTAGTCTGTCATTCGACACCCATGTAGCTAAAGTAGTTAGGAAAACCTTCTACATTGCCCACCTTATCATGAAGGGATTCTCATCTAGATCAAGGGAGGTCATAGTCTCCCTATACTCATCACTCATCAGACCAATGATTGAGTACAATGCCCCATTCGGAATGTATCTGACCCGACACTTGCAGCAGCTGGAGAGGCCACAAAAGTTCCTCACCAAAAGGATAAAGGGTCTCAAACATCTGTCCTATGCTGCCCGACTGAAAGAACTCCAGCTCTATTCAGTAGGTCACCGGTTGCTCAGAGGTGACCTTTGCCTAACATACAAGGCCATGTCAAACCCAGATTTGATGAATATGCTGCACCTCAAAAATCTAGATCCGTCAGAGCCACAAGGGCGGAGACTTAAACCTCGACACGGCTATTAATAGGACGTGCTGGAGGGATAGATTCATCACCCAAAGACTCCCTATGCTGTGGAATAAAATCCCGGTATATGTGAGGCAGAGCACCTCGCTGGCCTTGTTCAAGAGAAATCTTGAGCAATGGATGGGAGATCGCAGATATACCCCAGGGATTACCTCAGTGTCACTGCTCGACAGAGGCACAGCAAAATAATGGGTATAGTTCCCCATACTAAAGGGGTGGCGTAAGCCACAAAACTATGGGCTAGGCTTGTAAATGCCCTCGGGCAGATAGCCTAGTATGAACCTATGAACCTATGAACCTATGAACACAACACCCACATCACAACATAAATAAAAAACAACACACATACACAACTCACACACACATAAGCAGGGGGTGCCCCCCCTGCACCCCCACACCCCCCCACTTATATATACTAACTCCGAGATCGCATAAACACAACACAAAAGCTCACTCACACACGCACATTCTCCAGTCCCTCACACACACTCTAACTCACACTCAAAACCCTTACAAAACACTCACTTACCTGACATAACAGCTACATCCACACACGGCACCGTGCACCACCAAAACACAAACCCAGACATTACATAGCGTAACTTCATAACCACAAATTCAACATATTTTCAAGATATATTCAAATTCGCGATTATGAACGTTCGCTATTTGTAACATTTGACTTTATAGCTTCGAGATACTGAAAGTCGACATTTCAGTATTTCGATGTTATAAAGTGATATATATATATATATATATATATATATATATATATATATATATATATATATATATAAGTCTACTTGAGTAGACAGAAATATCACTTACCTGAAATTCAGATAACTGAGACGAAAAGGCCGACAGCACAAGAACACCGACGTCCCGGAACACCAACTCACACTCCAGGTAAGTAAACACTTGGCCATCCTGTTGAACTTTGCCTCTTACCCCACGGTAGTGCAATCTCAGAGTTGGTATATTTAGTTGGGGGGGCACATCCCCCCACACACACATTGGTGTGTTTGGTTTATTTCGGTCTCATTGTTTTTTCCGGATGGCCAAGCGTTTACTTACCTGGAGTGGTGAGTCAATGTTCTGGGATGTTGGTGTTCTCATGCTGTCGGTCTTTTCTTCCCAGTTATCTGAATTTTGGGTAAGTGATATTTCAGCCTACTGAAATAGACCCAAATATATATACCTTCACTGTGACTACAAAAGGTCGACATATGCAGAAGGTGCTTAATCAACAATTCCCGTATGAGGCAATATTCCCTTTCCTCAGGGACTGTGTGATCTCAGAGGTAGTACATCTAATTAGCAGCTTTCCTGCCTGCAAAAAAATAATGTTATTTTGTGTTTTTGGTTGGTTTCATGTGCTGAGGGTTTTACTTGAGCATGAGTAGTTGAGTGTTGGTTTTTCAATTGTCAATTTTCAATTGTCAACCTTTTGTGGTTGTAATTCTTGCTGTGGACATTATGGTGTGTCAACAGCATGTAGCAATTTTATATATATATATATATATATATATATATATATATATATATATATATATATATATAAATTCATGGATTCCCATGATTATATAATGCTTTGCAACAGTTTTCATTCAGTTTGTAATTCTCTTCTCACCCTCTGTGTCACTATTCTTTCTCTTACATATATTTTTGGTTATTGTTTTATTTCTCACAACTACTTTTATTATTATTATATGTAGCAGCAAACTGATGTGCACCCATCCCACTGGCAAGGCCTGTCATCCTCCACAGTTGGCAGCAGCAGTGCTAACATCTCCACCATCATCAGAAGTACCCAGCACATCTGGGTTCGAGCCTTCCACAGTTACTGCCACACTTCCTGGCATCCCTGCAGCATCTGCACCAGATAGCCCTACACTGGAAGCTGTTATAGTGGCACCTTTCAGTAGCAGTGTGAGTGGAAGTTACCCTTTAGCCACCCTTCAGGAGCTGACAGAGCTTGTTGGGGGACATAACAGTAAGTGCCCACAATGGCTGCAAGGACACCACTCTCAAGCAATTCACTTTTTCACATTCCTACCCAGCACTGACTCCACCTTCCAAACCACAAACCAGTGGTGACAGTTACAATGGTGATGAGTAAAATCCTACGGGGTCTAAGCCATTCCTATCCTCCAAGCTGATGTTCCCTTCTATTTTGAATCCATGCCCACTCTTGTTTGTTTAACAATCCTCTCACTATTGCCTTCCCTCTTTTTGTCTGGTGTCTCTACTACCACCGCGTTCCCACTGCCTCATTGTGTTAGCCCACACCCTGTCAATCATGTCTGTCAATCTCTGCTTCCTAATCTCACCCTCTAATCTGTCTCTTACTTCCTTGACTTCCTTCCCCCAACTCTAAATTCTCTAAAAAGGGATACCTGTCCCACAAAAAAGAATAGTATGGCTTCCACACATACCTTTCAACTTTCCAAATATTTGAAGAATGATAATATGATTGACTCATATTTTTGATGTGTTCATAATAAAATGTGTACTTTTCTATAAAATCATTCAGGTCTAAAGTCATTAAATAATCACACATATTTGGGTTTTAGACTTCATATCCTGCTGACAATAAATGCTAATTCCAGACCCATATTAGTATCAGCAAAATGTGAAGTCTGTGCTTGATTTTGGATCTTTCTCACACCAATTATTTTTGGATATGTCCAGAATTCTTGAGATAAAAGTTGAGAGGTACTCTCCAAACCCACCTATATCCCACTCATTTCTTATTTGCTCACCTTCTGTTCTGTTCTCTGCTTGCTTCCACTTTTCATCTCTGTTCTATACTCCCATTTCTAACCTTTAAACTGGTAAAAAAATAAATAAACACACTGCACACAGACATCATTTTGTGGTTGTACTGTGCCCATTGCCCATGTACAACCAACAAGAGGTGCTTCTGCTCATTGGATAGCAATAATGAAGTCAAGTTGATGTCATGACCCATGTCAGCACTCGCACAAATGAGCTGAAAGACACTTTGGGGCAGTAGGCAAACATGGAGTACAATAAAACTTACGTCTTTAGTCTGACTGCTTTTATGGCTCAGTTTGCTCATGAAGTGATCCATAGATTTTCAATCCACTGAATGGAGGGTTGTATGTTTGTTTTACAGTTTTTGGCTTTTGGTCTTCAAATGTGTGACACTTGTCTGAAATGTGTTTTCCTGACACTACCAGTATGACTCCTGACATAGCTCCCCTTGCTAATGCACTGGTATAAGCAATATCACTAAAAAGAAATGGGTTCAAACGCCTTGAGACCTGTCTTTTTTTCCTGTTATTAGTCTTCAAATGTGTAACATTTCCCTAACAACTTTAGTATGAGTGCTTACCTTGCTAATTCACTGTTTGGAAAAATATGACTAAACAAAGGCATAGATTCAATTCCCATGAGGCCTGTCTTTCCTTTCATATTATCAGTCTGCAGATGTGTACCATTTCCCTGAAATATGCTTCCCAGACATCTTCAATGTGACTCCTGCTCTAGCTCAACATGTTAAGAAGCTGAGGGGATAATGTAAGCGGAAGGATTTCATGTATCAGCTCCTCTCAGGGTTGAATATTTGCCTTTTCTGATAACATTCACATTACAGTACAGATAAACAGATCAAACTCCGATGTTGTCAGGGCTGGTGCAAGTCAATACATCATATTATTCTTATGTATCCCACCCTCCTGTTGAAGTTTCCTATAATTCTACATGCAAGTATTACCACACCCCCTTCTTCATCATGTTTTGCATCACTACTTTGGTCAGCAGCTCCCTTTGCAATCATTTGTTCATTTCTATGTTCACGGGTTCTCTAGTACAACCTCTGTACTCCACTCTTAGCCATCCTTGGCATTTTCCCTTTCATAGAATATTTCTTTGTATATGTATTGTTTTCAGTTACAAGATACATCGGCAACATGGTTTTGCCATCTGTGCATGTGGACTTGCAACAACTATAGACACTCAGGTGTATTCACTGTTTAGTGCAACTGCTCATACTTTGATCTGGCCATGAGATAGTCCAAACAATCTAGCTGCAGGTCTTTACTCTCACCGTGATAAGACGTTCATTGTCATGGACAATAATTTGGCCACTTGTATGGGTAATAAGCATATTGGCTCATAGTGCATGTATTGTAAGCAGGGTTGGTTTGCCATGGACATGGGATTTCCAAACCCTATGTCATTCCTTTTTTAAATGATTTGCAGTATATTCAGAGAGTTCTAGTCTGTGATGATTTCATGTTGTTTCTTAAGAAAGCAGTGAGTAAACAACCATAAGCAATTTCATATTACTAAAAGAAAACAGTTTTGCAATGAAATCCACAATTATTTACACTTTAAATCCAAGATAACACACATCATCTGACATACTGTTAAAACACAGTCTTCACCATGTTTACATACTGATAATGTGGGTTCTAAATTTACAAAGCACAAGTTATCATATGTGAGCTCATAATCACTTAAAGTCATATGATGCACCAAAACAGAAAGGAGTGTGTGTGTGTGTGTGTGTGTGTGTGTGTGTGTGTGTGTGTGTGTGTGTGTGTGTGTGTGTGTGTGTGTGTGTGTGTGTGTGTGTGTGTGTGCATTTATGCATATGAGCATGTCAGTTTGTGTGTGCCCATGTCTGTGTTTGTGTTCCCTCTGTATTTTAAGTGTTGTGCATTAGAATAGCTCGAGGGGAATAAGATGACAGGGAGGCAGATCATCTCCTCAGAAGAGTTTCCAATCAGGTACGGATCATTAATACAGCTGCAGTTGAAGCTTTGATGTTAATAACTGCAGCAGGAGGATGTTTTTTGGTCCTTGACTTTGGTCCCCAAATTCCAAGGAAGATGAACTCCCTGGTCATACTGCAAACTTGTAGCTAAACTCTTGTTTTGTCCATTCTTTTAATGTTTTGTTACCATCACAAACCAGTAACCTTCATATTTACAGATCGGTACTATGTAAATTATGCCAAAACAGGACATGTTATGCCTTAAATACATTTTCTATTCAAAGGGCACATTTTTCTACTAAAAATGATCCCTACACTGTCACATACCAAAAAGTAACATCTGAATTAGATGTTTCTCCCCATGAGTAGCATTTTTGTGCTGTTCTGCTTGTTTGGTGCACAATATTTATTATTATTTATTTATTTTACATTTGTTTTCCAGAAGTCCATCTGGACACCAGTCCATTTTCAGTGGAGGCCGGGGAGATAAGCCCCAGTAAACATTCTAAATATGTAAACAAGAAAAAATAATAATACAACACTGTAATACAAATCATATTGTGCAATACAGCATCTAGTGGAAACAATCACAAAAGAACAATACATTTGAAAAAGAAGAAGACAAGTTACAATAGAATGAGGAAAGAAAATGAAGTGTATAGTAGATTAGCAACAAATATGACAGATGTGGTTAGATATAAAGAGATAAGAATTATCCAGGATGATAACAAGAACGGAGCCAGTTTTCCATTAAGTGAGATTTTAGGAGCCTTTTAAACTGTGCCAAAGAGTAGACAGAGGAAATATTGGATGGAAGTTTGTTCCACACTTTAGCAATAACACTGGAGAAGATAGAGTCACCAGCTGAGTTGTTAGCTTTGGTGGCTTTTAACAACATTTTGTTACTAGAGCGTAGGGGTCTGATAGTGGTATATGGTTGTATTATATTGTTGAGAGCAGGGATTTTATCTGGCTGGTGCAGGATCTTGTGGGCAAGAATAAGTTGGTTATAATGTAGCAAATGAGGAAATTCAAGCCAGTTAAGTTGTTTAAGTGCAGTGCAGTGATGTGATGTATGTGAGGCATTAGTAGCAAATTTGGCAATTTTATTGTAGCAAGATTCAAGTTTTATAAGGTCAGTTTTCCAGAGATTGGTTACTATTGGGGAGGCATATAGGAAGAGTTGACAGAAGTTGTGTACAGGTGATAGTAGCTTTTGTGGCGTTATATAGGAACTGCTTGTTTCTGTATAGAAGACCTATTTTCTTGTGAGCTTTTTTAATAGTTTGAGAAATGTGGATGTCAAATTTCAGATTATTGTCAATTTCGATACCTAACGGTTTTGTGTGTGTTACTGGGGCAACAATGGTTTTATTTTTGGACTACAAGTTGAAAGTGAAATGAGAAGAGGGAGTTCTAGAGCGGGTAAAAGAGAAGTAGTTTTGTTTTGTTGGGGTTTAGAATGAGTTGTGAGTTGATAAGCCACGTTTCTACAGATAGGAATGAATCTTGTGTTATGGTGTGAAGCTCTACTAGGGAGAAAGATGCACATATAAGGGTAGAATCATCTGCATATTGTATAACAGAGGCATGAGGAGTGGAGGTGTGAAGTTGATTGGTGAAGATGAAGAAGAGTAAAGGTCCAAGGATGGAGCCTTGAGGAACCCCTATGGTAACTGATAAGAGAGTAGAGATGTGGTGTTGTCAAACTACTACCTGCTGATGCCCAGATAAATAGCTTTGAAACCAATTGATAGAGCAGCAAGAAAGATTTAGAGAGGATAGGACATCAATCAGTCTGTTGTGATGTACCATATCAAAGGCTTTAGACAAGTCTAAAAATATGGCAGATACAAAATGTCCTTGATTTCTAAAGTCCTTAACTGAGTTAGTAAAAGTGAGTAGGGCTGTGGTGGTACTGTGATAGGAACAAAAATCATGGTGTGTGTGTGTTAGATAGTAATTTGTGGGAGGGAAGGTAATCTATGAGTTGAGTATGAATGACTTTCTCTAAGATTTTAGATAATGGAGATATAATAGCAACCGGACGATAGTTACTAAGTTCAGTGGAATTGCGTCCTTTATGTATGGACGATGAGGGAGATCTTCCAGATAACAGATACTGTGCTCTCAGCTATGGATCTATTCATGAGTATTGCTACAGGATATGTCATTCCTTCAGTAGCAATCTGAAGATATTTTGCAGGGAGATTATCTGCAGCTAGGGTAGCAGGTTTAAGTTTATGCAGTCATTTTTTATGGTATCTACAGACACTGCTTGTAATGCAAATCAGTTGGGGGTATTTTGGGGGGTGTTGCTGAGCTTGGAAGAAATAGGGGTAAGGTTACAGGAACTGTTATAGGAATTGGCAAGAGCTAAGACAGTTTCTGTAAAGTAATTATTAAACTGAGTTGCTATGTTATCAGAGTCGCTGTTTGAGTTTGGAGTTGGGGTTCTTGTTTTACCTGGTGACAGTATATTTTTGACTGCAGCCCAAAATTTTGGGGGATTGTTGTGATGTTTTTTATGAATATTATGGTAGTAGTTAATTTTGCCTAGTTTTATAAGTTTTTTTGGCTTTGTTTCAAAGTTCTAGAAATGTTTGTTTAGTAGTTAGGGTTTTACATTTATGATATTGTACCCAGGCCTTGTCTCTAGATTTAAGAAGGGCGCTACAGTCTTTAGTCAACCAGGGGGCATAATTGGTCTTAACTCTGATGGCTCTGAGAGGAGCATGATAGTTTAAAATATCTAAAATGTAGTGTTAAAGGAGCTAACAGCATCTTCTAGGGGAAGTTGTTTAAGTGAGCTCCGGTTACAAGATTTTAGGGCAGTGATGAATCTATGTGGGTTGAAATCATTTTTGCTTCTAATGTGTGATCTGGTTATTGTGGAATGTATGCACACATACAAGAAAAGTAGGTATCAGACATGTGACAACTATGCACTGGCCCAGTAATCAAGGAGCTTCAATCCTCACCACTAGCACCAGTGAGGGACCTGCACACTGGGGGGATAACAAGTACATGTACAGTGAAGTACAATTTCCCTTGAGAGCACACAGAGATCACAGTCAGTCTGGGGCTGGTTTCTTCCTTTCTCTCCAGATCCCCAATAAGACTCCCCACTGGCATAGCTATAGGGTCCATATCTCAGCCTAGTGGTCAAGCTAACACCTCCAGCACCCTCTCTGTCTGACCAGTGCTTCATGTCCCTGCCCATGTAGCTGACACACACAAACACTTTAAGATTTGATTCATATACAAGCACACAAACACTCCTGGGGAAGGCTGGCACAGTTTCTCCAGCTATGCTCTCTTTCTGCCCAGACTATAAGGTAGTACCGGCTGCCACCAACCATTATTATCAGCTACTATAAGGCCTTTCCCAAAGAGTGACCAATTTCACTGTGTAATTTTACTGTTATCCAAATAGTAAGTGTGCTGAACAGCAAGACTATTGGAGTGGCTTGGATAGTATCACCAAATACATGCAATGTACTCTAAGAGCTTAAATTACCTCTACACAAAACAGCCACAGTTGTAAAGCTTTAAAATATTTAATAATAATAAAACACAAGACAAATCTCCTCAATTCAACACTGCTAATCAAGAGTTTAGAAATCAAAGGAACTTTAAAACAATATTGTAGGATAGTCTGACATAAATATAGAAAAAAGCTAGACTAATCTGGCTAAATTGCTATCTAATTCTAAGAGAAACTATGTCCTATATAACTTTACTTACAAGGCAAAATGCTGGTTAGTTGTTGTCAGCTTTAGACAAAATCCAAAATGCCCAATCTTTCTCAATGAGAAAGTATTAAATTGATAATAGCCAGTACTGTTGAATCATTTCACATTACATAATTTTTATCACTTCTCCTTTAGCTCCCAGGCTAACAGAAACTCAAAATTTACATTTCTTGGTAAGCTGCACCTGGCCATGAAGCCACACCAATAAAATACACTTTTACATGTAAAATCTAGTAATTATCTCTGTCTTAACAACAATAGGAAGAATTTGCTAGCCCAGACACCATGTCTCCAAGCTTGAGATCAAACACAAGTTGTAATTCTTTACTTAATAGCTTTCTTCCAGCAGGCTGCACTGTGGTTACATTTTTGAAGTTCAGCATACATTTCGTTTTCTTTACATTTGTAAAACAAGCCTGTGGATGATATTAATATTTACAATGACAAAGAATTATCTACAAAATTCTGTCTAGCTAGGCTGGCAGCCTTCACAAGACCATCAGGAAGACAACCTGCCTGAGATGATAGGGAGGGATTGTTAACCTGAATCCAGTCTAGGTTAAATTGGTGTTTGGTAGATTTGTCAGTTCTAGTAGTAGATGTAATAAGCTGGGTGAATCCATGTAGATCAATATGAGATGTTGCATTCTGAGAGGACCAATTTATCCAATCAATATTGAAGTCGCCCATCAGGACTGTTTCCTGTGAGAGGTAAGTAGAGGACCATTGTAGTATGTCTTCCAATGTGGGAATATTGTTCCCACATGGAAACATGAGAATATGTTTGAAGGAACTTCCTTTGTGAATTTGTCTCAGTGACTTTTATATTATCTTATGCATATTATTAAGCTTTTGGCCAAAAGAAAACCTACACAGCAAGGTATTAATATCTTTTCTTACCCATCCACTGAAGTCATAAACCTACTGAGACTTGAAGAACATGCAGCTCTTTGACTCTGTAATCATCATTTACAGCTGCCTTTTTTTCCTCCACTGGAGCCATAAAACCTGCATAATATTTTATAGATTCACAGCAGTTTTACTTCTCAGAGTGAAGAAAGCTCAGTGACAGAAAGAGATGCTTGAGCAGCCAAGTGATTCCTATTTTGTTTTCATTGCAGTGATGTAAGCAATTATCTGGAATGCTGCTGTTCTAACTCAGGGCAAATAATTGCCATACGACAATAGGATATGTTCTCACTCACTTAAAATTTAATAGAACAACAGATTTTGCATCAAGATGTATTTTCAGAATAATGATCATGGCCGGCCTTAGGCCTAGGCCAACTAGGCGGCTGCCTAGGGCACTGTTGTAGCAGTATTTATTTGGTGTAGGTAGACCAGGTTGGGGGCACCTGGGTGGTGTGGGGGGGGGGCGCTGTGGAGCCCTTTTGCCTAGGGCACCAGCTGACCTAAGGCCGCTGCTGATAATGATAAATGAAACTAATGTCTGGCCTTATTGATTATAATCATTAGTGAGTTACCAGAAAATCACAAATCTTATAAGGGGCAAGGCAAAAATATAAGACAAAATCAGGGATGTTCTACAAAATCAAGGACAGATGAGAGGTATCTCTCTCACACACACACACACACACACACGCACGCACGCACGCACGCACACGCACGCACACGCACACACATGCACACACACACACACACACACACACACACACACACACACACACACACACACACACACACACACACACACACACACACACACCATGCACATCTAAGGGCAATTTGGAAGATTGCCAGTTCATCTCCAACATTTCTTTAGGATGTGGAAGGAAACTGGTGCACCCAGCAAAAATCCATATGGAAACAATGTAGCAATATGTAGATCCCATGCTGACATCAACCCAGCCAAGAAACAATGTATAGAACCAAGTGTCATGAAGCATCAATGTTACCCTCTTTGTTACTGGCTAACCTCTTAATAATATTGTATTCTGTTTAAATTATCAGACTGTAATCTTTATTTTGCATTGTATTTACTACTTAAAACTCATTCTGTTCTTATTTATACTACATTATTTTGTAATCATTTTTATCATCATGTTGCTAAGCACTGAATACTGTTTTATGATATATTGGCTATCTGTAATTACTTGTGTGATACTGTAGTCTAGACTGGACCAACAAATATTCTATGTAACAGTGAACTTCTGGATAACAAATAAATAAAACAACTAATGCAGATTCAAAGGGCATTGTGATGACAAAATACAGTGCTGAACTGTCAAGCTCATCAGAGAAATGAAAAGATAATTTCCAGAAAGATCTTGGAGAGGATGTAGGCATGATTACCACCTATCTCACTTTATGTAGCACTGTGCTGACATTGGAATTTGTGTCCTGTAAAAGTATACAAAAATAGAAACGTCTTCCATTTTAGGAGGAAAAATGCTTTTTTGTGTAATTAGTGCAAAAATCTATAATATTGTATAAGAAGCAATTTAATGTAACAGAAAATGATAAAACAATAAAAACGAGTTTTAAAAGAGTGAGCCTTACTTTTGGCAACAGAGTGAAAATAAATATTTAGCAACAATTGAAGGTGTACTTTGTCCTGATAAATCTCATATTTCAGCAAAAATGCCCTCTGAACATTTGAAAAGGTGGCAACTGTGATCTACACTGGATCAGTGATGTTATTTCATGTTGAGATTCAACACATTTGACACACACCCTTGAATGTTTGCTGTTAAAATGCATAAGAAGATGTACACAACAACTATATTTGCATTTGGGGCAACCTTCCCACACCTCCAGATCATATTACTACAAATATGCTAGCTCTGGAATTTAACAATAAGAGAGAAAAGGACAACTTTCCTTACCCTACTGTCACAAAATCTTGGCAAACCCACTGTTACTTTCAATAACAATGTAAGTCAACGGTATGAATTCTACAGTCCCATTCACTTACATTGATATATTACAATAAAATGTACCATCACTGTACCTTTTTATGTCATCAATGAAGTCACTGTGTAGCCAGGTATACAAGACAGCCAGCAGTTGTGCAGTACAACAAACTAGCAATGATACAGCAACAAAAGCTGACATTTCGTAGTCCTTGTTTGTTATTAGCCTAGTTCTAAAGTTATCTGTGTGACCCAGAGAACTGGCCTTTCTGTCCAAGTTGGTTTTGGCCCAACTGTTCACTACTGGATTTTAGTTAGGCAGTAGATGTACATGATTCGTGTAGGCTAGCACGTTTATTTTTCTGATGCTCAGTCAGTACACATTTTTGGCAAATTACAAGGAACAAAAACTACATCATCAGTTTGAAATGTCATCTAGCACCTAACAAAAATAATAAGAAACAGACTTGATCAATGGCACATATTTTGTCTTTAGAAAGGTGTGACTGCCTGTTATAAATATAGATATTCACACCATGTACCTATTAACAGTCTTTTCTTCTTAACCTCAAGGGAAACATACTTTTACTAATGTGAAACAGATATATTGTTGCTTAGATGATGTAATGTTTACCAGAAAATAATGTGTTGTATCCCTGAATATGCTTAAGCGAAGGATGGGTAAAACAAGTAACACGGACTGCGTCATCCAAAGTACCACCCAAGTTTAATGGTGTTATAGGAGACTTGAACTGAATGGAATAATTAAAGGTGTGATGTTGTTTACTGAGCTTCATTTTTGCTGGAAGAGAGCCCCATTACTTCACTACTGATTGTTATAAGGAAGACGTTTTACTTTTACATGTCTAAAATAGTTTACTGAAAAAAAAATCATAGCATTTGAAATCATTTCAAGGTTCATAGATTCATAGAAGGTTACTAGGCTAGCAGCCTAGCCATGTTAATCCCGGGATGCCCCAATTGTCCTTGGTTAGATGGATGTACTTTACAGATGAGCACCAACTACCCCTGTCCATGAGGGACATGGATGCCACTCCTGGGGTGAATTTTCAGTCACTCATCCATTTGCCCAGGTTGCTCTTGAATAGGGTCATTGAGGAGCTGTACGTCACATGAATTGGAAGTTTATTTCAGAACAGTGGCAATCTCTGGGAGACATACCTATCTCCCAAGCATGTTCTGTTAATGTCACTGGCAAGGTTGATATTCCTAGAGCGAGTGACTCTAGTGCCATTTGATTTGCGAATGTGCAGCATTTCCATCAGTTCAGGGTCTGAAACTGCCCTGTAGATCAGGCACAAGTTGTCCCTCAGTAGCCTACATAATACAGAGTACAGTGTCAGGGCTTTCAGTCTATCCATGTAGGTTATGGTTTGGAGGCCCTGTATCTTCTTAGTGGGAAACCTCTGTGGTCTCTCCAGTTGCTGCAGGTATTTGATGAGATATATGCAGTGGAGGCATTGTCTTCCATTAACGATCTTATTAGGGTCAAGTAAAGTGGGGGTTCTAACATCCTTAGACCTAGAAGCGATGCCTTTACTTATGACATGTGCAATGTAGAAGACTTTCTTTACCACTGTGGAAACCTGGTGGCCAAAGTCCAGATTGCTGTTGACCTGTGTTCCCAGATCTCATGCCACTGGGTTTGAACTTACAGGGGTGTTGTCAATATTGTAATTAATGGGGAATTCCACTGTTCCAAATGGGATAATAGTACACATTTTTGCATTAAGTTTTAGACTGTGAATTTGGCAACAGTCATTTGTTTGTGTTAGCCCTTCCTATAATATGTTAACATAGCTGGGAAACTCAATGATTACACCTAGTTTACAAGAACCAGTGAACTTAGTAACCCAAAGGCCATTTACATTAGCCTGAACTTCTGAGAAATAGATTCCAAATAGTAAAGGGAAGAGTACAGATCCTTGAGGTATGCCACTGGTGATGGGTCTACTGGTAGAGGTGGAGTCACCAACTTTTACAGTATGTGCTCTATTGTTAAGCCAATTAGCTACCCATCTAGTGATGTAAGGGTTAAAACCTGGCTGGGAGAGTTTTTCAATGCTACCCAAATGAAGGATTCTGTCAAAAGCTTTGGCTAGGTCCAGCTAGGCGGTATGCATTGTTTTACCTTCATCCAGGGCTTTGGTGACTTTCTCAAAGAAGTCTACCAGGTTCAGTAAGCATGATCTACCCTTAAAAAAGCCAAACTGGGTTGGGTCTATAGTTTGAAGGTTGCCTATGTCCTTGTTGATAAGGTCCATGATGATCCTTTCTATGGTCTTGCAAATGAGGCTAGTTATACTTATGGGTCTATAGTTCCCAGGGTAGGTAGATGAGCCCTCTTTATGCAAGAGGATTACTGTTGTTGTTTTCCATTCTGCTGGTACAAAGTCAATTCTCAGGCTATGGTTAAAGAGAATGGCAAGTGGGTCAGCTAGGTCCTGTTTTAGATTGCTACCTGGGATGTTGTCTCAGTAGCCTTGAATCATATTTCAGTAACTGCACAGACATCAGCACCTTCCAAGTTGAGGAGTGCTTCCAGGGAGTGCAGTTTCATGTTTAGACTCATAGCATTAAGCAGCAGAACCTTGAGTTTGGCTTGAGTGGATTTTGTTATGTTGGAAATTTTGTCATTTTGACATTGCCTTAAAAAGGCACTATGGGGGAGGCAATCACCTTAGCCATCTGAAAGCCCAGGGAAGATGGGTGCAGACAATCTCTGGCAAAGCAGTGTGGCCTGTCAAATATGTCTTCCCAAGCTGATAAATACTGGATACCCCAGAATGACACCAAAGCTAAGCCAATTGTTGAAGTCAATCATTTTTTTATTTATATTGTGGCATCATTCTGAGTGAAGGTAGAATGTTGTTTAGGTCTAGGGTCATACCTGCCTGGGACACATAATCTGATAGTTCAGTCATGTCTCTCTTCATATAATCCAGGGAGGTACATCTCAAGTCATTCACCCCAATATGAACTATGACAGAGTCATAACAGTACTTGTTGTTGAGTGACTTACGTGCATGTGTGATCTGACGGATCCTGCTACCCAATAGGCAGCTGACTGTGACCTTCTCCTTGTCCATCCTGGTGAGGGGGGCATCTGTGTGTCTCAATATGGAGTCTCCTATGATGGACATTAGGTTTTGATGTGTTTTGCTTTAGGGGCTTAATTTGGTGAGACACATATGTGTGTTGTTATGTGCAGTGCTTTCTATACATGTTGAGGTATGTGCAGGTAATTTGTGCTTGGGAGGTCTCTGATCTTTTGGTAGGCTTCTAGTGAGTACCTCCCTGTATGTGGGTTTATGTGTTGTGTCCTGAACTTGTGTGAAAGGTGAAGTGCGAGGGCTGACAACCTATTTGATGTCTTGTTTTTTGTTACATGAGAGGATTGTTTCCAAACTGATAGTGTAATTACATCTCTCACATACAGTATTTGTTTCAGGGCTAAGTGGTTGTCAGTATACATGAGGCAATTACTACATCGCCTCAGATGCCCAAGTCAGTCAGGCTGTCTAGAGAAATGGTGGGAAAGTGACCATCCAGAATGGCAGGTTTATACTGTAGTACTGTTGGGGAGTGGGTAAGTTCGATCAGTTTATGATGTAGAAATAACCAAGGGGCTTATGCTGTTGACAGTTTAGGGTGAAGAGCTGTGGCAATGCTGCTCAGTGTACAGTTGAGTTGCCTGCAGAGTAACAGGGGACTTGGGAGGGTTCTACTGACAGACGTCTAAGGGAAAATTTAAGTTTCCAGGTGTTTGCATCTATAGAGGGTAGCGTTAACCCCCATTATACAATGCACAGCTACAAGCAAATGTAAGGCTTAAATACAGGCAAAATTCAAAAGTTTTAAAACAAACTACCAATGAGAAATCCCCAAACTGAGCATTTCTCCAGCAATCCCCAACTCAGATGGAACTTGAGCTACACATTTCTGCCACAAGGTTGCAAAGAGAGGACCTCTTAATGTAAGATGGCTGGTTTAGAGCAGAGTGATACCAAACAGCCTAGATTCAGCAAGTCTTAAACTAGTCTATGTTATAGCAAAGTGCAATACAGGCTTTAAATATACTTTATTTTTCAGTTGTTTGCAGTGGATATCTAGGATTTTAGTTCAGATGCATTTCGGATCTCTGGCTAATGTCATAAAACCCTGAGCAGCTGCGGTTAACTGAGAGTAAACCCTCACAAACACGAGGCTTAAATGCAGGTGAAATTCAACAGTTTTAAGACAAACTACCAATGGGAAAGCCCCAAACTGAGCCTTTCTCCAGCAATCCCCAACTCAGATGGAACCTGAGCTATACACTTCTGCCCAAAGGCTGCAAGGAGGCCCTCTTAATGTAAAATAACTGATTTAGAGACAGTGACACCAAACAGTCTAGATTTAGCAAGTCTGAATCTAGCCTACACTATATAAGGCAGTAGTACAAAATTTCAAAGTACAGAAAAAATGCAGATACACTCAACAAAAACGAAGCAGAAATTCAAATAAAGGCAGTTAACAAAGTGCAATACAAGGTTTAAATATACTTATTTTTCAGTTGTTTGGAGTGGATGCCTTGGATTTCAGTTCAGATGCAACCCAGATCTCTGGCTAAAGTCACCAAACTGAGCAGCTCTGTTAACAGACATAATGTGCTGTGTCACAGGCAAGTGAGAAGTAGGGTTGCCAGCTGTCCGGTTTTTGACCGAACTGTCCGGTTTTCAGACAAATTGTCCAGTTAAAAAATTTAAACTCATGAAGTCCGGTTTTTTTGTGCCGCCAGAGAGGAGAATTACCACCATGTGCACAGGATGCGAGGGGCGTGACTTTAGTCCAGTTTTAGCCGCAAAGAAACCTGGCAACCCTAGTGAGAAGTCAGGTAATTACAAATAAAAAAAAAGTCTGGGGCCTATGTACCAAACTTCTGACAAAGTATCACCATTTTTCAGCATTATTATTGACTGCTAAGGAGAATGCTATGATACCTCATTGAATCTGTTAACATTCTCTTGGCTAAAAGAACCTGCATCCCACAGAAATCCTATTTAATGAAATATGGATCTTCTGCACCATTCAGTGACCCAGTAGCAAGATATTATTTTCTCTGTCACTCTGTTTTTTTTTTTTTTTTTTGGAGTTCAAAAGTGAAGGCTGACTGTCGTAGTGGGCTAAACTGCTGGAGGTAGTAATGCTTCTGATTCAAGGAAGTGATTGTGTTTTAACAGTTATAACCCTGACACTTAAAATAATTCAAGAAGTTAGTATTGCACACAAGGCTAACAATAGGAAACTGTTTACTAGTAAGTCAGTAGGGAGAGACTCTTTCATAGTTTTTTCCTAGGTATGCAGTCCAAGAGATCATTAAGGAGCTTAGCCCAAATTCCCAATTCCTCCAAAGCCCTGACTGGCTAGGTGGCCTCAGGGTCACACAGTCGGTGAATGAAGGCTGAGGGGAAGAAACTCTGTATGACAGAAGTAGGTTATTAATAGCTCCTAGTCTTAATCTTCTCTGCCAACCGGTAGATTGTATGCTAGACAAACACAAAGCTACTGCTTGTGTGCGCTGGCACCTTGTTTAGAAGTAGATTTGCCAGCCAGGAACATATATATATACAGAGCCTCACACTAGCTTTTTCCTGCAAACAGAGAAGACAACAGCTGTTGCTGTTTTGCTGCTATTTAGCTCACAGGAAGATTGGGAAGTGTATAAGTAAGTGACAAAATAACAGTCACTCCACCCTGCTAGTCTTCTGCACTCCATCTGAATGCATAAAGACAGCAAAAGCATTAAAGCCTGTAGTAAACATTTTTGTTGTTTCTTTGTATTATTCTTAGCCTTTAGATACACAAGTGTCTGTCCTACTGTAATGGTGCAATGTTATGTTTTGAGAATATTATGGAAGTTAGCATAATATATTCAGAAACTCTAGACCAAAAGCACCAGTATCTGAACATTCTTCTATTTACATAGCAGATACAATACAAACTATGAGCCAGATTACAAATGGCTTGTTCTCAATTTAAATTACTTACTCCAGTATAAGATGTATCTATAAAGGTTTACACTGAGCAAGTCTTTTGGAATTAGGCCCCATGTCAGCATATGGCTTACTGCAGCATTGTGTCCAATGTAGAGATCTCAATCTCATATGACTCAAGGGCCACATAATGTTGAATACCCTCACCTTAGCTGGGGACTAGCAGCTAAAAATAATAATAAAAAATTCAGGGTGTGAGCTGGTTTTGCTGTGTTAACTGTAACCTGTTTGACAAACTGTAATAAACAACTGGAGTAATACAGAAAACAGAATATGCACAATAATTTTAAGTACTACAAAATACAGATCCCTCAGCCACCCCACCCCCATCCTTACCCATGACATGGAGCAGACATAACAGTGACTTCTATCTTTCTGAACTAACACTTGTCCAGATTTTGCATACAGTCTACACAAAATTGCACATAAGGCTGCAAAACAATAATGTAAGGCAAGCAGTTCCTTCTAATACATTATCTCTTTCTTTTAAGCACTAAATTAATATGCTTTCAGAGGCACAATGAGCATAGAAGAGCAAAATGCCTTTTAAAGGTCATTACTGACTTATTTGTTCTGACAAGCACGTTGATACAGTCAACCATTCCAAGAAGCAACAATTAAAAAAAGAACATGACATTTTCTTGGTATGAATGAAATGACACTTTCTTACCAGAAAGCTGCATAACTGTTGATCTAGCAGCAAAACAATAGTGTGGTGAGCAGTACCGGCTCATAGAAAATGCATTTTCTCTTATTTTCATTGCTGTTATACCATGCTTTCAATTGCACAATGAATGTATAATAGCAAAATCATTTTTAAAGGATATTACCAAATGACTTGCCCTGCAAAGTAACCCAATACAATTAGTCATAAACATATATATGTATACACACTTTCCAAGGAGCAATAATAAAACAAGGATGTTTCTAAGTAAATAGTAGACTATCAGTGTACTGACTACTACAAGCCTGGCCAATAGCTACAGGTCAGAATCGAACCCTGTACCTTGTAGCGGGAAGATTAAGGTCATAACCATTATGCCATCAGGATTTTGGGAAGGATAGTTTGCCTATTATTACTTCACAGGGATCAAGTGAGTGGGAGTTAGGACACTTGCCAACACAAGTAAGTGGCAGCAGAGAAGTGTGTCATGAGCTAATGGTACACAAATACTGGCAATCCATGTAATTGGAGAAGTAACTGTAGGACACACACACACACACACACACACACACACACACACACACACACACACACACACACACACACACAGTTGACTGCAATGAAAACAGAACCGCTACCTATTCAAGTACATGAACTACAGAACATAGTACTTAATGCAAGTGCCACAGCACAGGACTGATTTATACAAGAGTGCAGGTGAACTTATAGTAGATGACATCAGCAGACCATGTGGGAGACAAGAGTTTGGGAGGCCTGTATGAAATGATGTGTAGGTATGAGCAAGTATCAAAATACTGGCAATCCATGTAATTGGAGAAGTAACTGTAGGATACACACATCTGCTTTGCTGTCTAGACACACACACACACACACACACACACACACACACACACACACACACACACACACACACACACATGCGCGCACACACGCACACACACGCACACACACACACACACACACACACACACACACACACACACACATAGCTGACTGCAGTGAGAACAGGACTCCTACCTATCTAAATACATAGACTACAAAACACAGTATGTTATGCAAGTTCCATAGCACAAATCAGATTTATACAAGAGTGCAGGTGAACTTATAGTAGATGACATCAGAAGGCCATGTTGGGGTCAATAGGTTGTGAGGTATGCAAAGGCACATAGCTTCATTGGTTCATTTGGTACCATTAGCCTAGTAGCACTAGGGTGTTTAGAAACCTAGCTGTGTAAAAACATAAGTAACCTTTTTGAACATAGTTGGATGGTCATTTTTAGCAGAGTATGTTTGTGAGCAGCACCAACTGACCTTGTCCATGAGGGACATAGGTGCCCAGAGGTGACTTTACAATTACCCAACCAGTAGTCAAGGGTGCACTTGAACACAGTCATTGAAGAGCACTGCTTCACATGTAGTATGCACCTATTACAGAGGAGTGTGAATCATTGTGGGTTATATCTGTCTCCCCAGCATGTTCTGTTTATGTCACAGGCTAGATTGAGAACTCTGGGGCAAATTATAGTTGTCCTATTTGAATTGCAGATGTCCATCATTTCCAGAAGGGCAGAGTCTGAGACTGCTCTGCAGGGCACCCATAAATCATTGCTCAGCAGCCTGCATGATACCAAGCACAGTGACATGTATTTCAGTCTTTCTATGTATGCCATGCTTGGAGGCCTTGGAGTCTCCCAAGCACAACACTGTGTTATCTCCGATTGCTACAGGTCTCTGGTGAGGTACAGATAGATGTGAGCATTGTACTCCATTATTGATATGATAAGGGTAGAGTACAGCAGAGGTACCCCTGGTCATGAATGTAATGTCCATATTTATGATCTGCACAATGCAGATTGTGTGTATCACCACTATGGGCACATAGTGATTAAAGTGTATACTGTTATCAACATGTGTTCCCAAGTCTCACAACACTGTGTTTGAGCTTAGGCAGGTGCTATGTATATCATAATTTGCAAGGGTACATAATTGACAAAGGTAACAAAGAGTCATTGTTTGCTTAAAGTTCAGTCTGTGAGTTTGTCAACAATCATCAATCTTTGTCATCCCCTACTGTAATATGTTGCCACCACTGGGAGACTCTATATGAGTGTGTTGAGTTAAAAGTCATCTACAAACTTGGTAAACTACAGGTCATCAGCTATTGCCTGTGCTTCAGAGAAGTATTTCCCAAACAGTTGAGGGACCAGCACAGATCCTTTTGGTATTCTACTGGTGAGAGGACTACTGGTGGAGGTGCACTCCCCAACTTTGAGAGTATGTGTTCTGTCATTGAGCCATTTGGCTCTCCATCAAGTACTATATGGCCTAATTCCCAGATGAGGGATCTTCACTATGAGACATGAATGGGGGATAGTATCAAAGGCCTTGAATAACTCAACATAGGCAGTATGTCATGTTAACCCTCATCCAGGTCTTTAGGGTCAGTATCCAAGAAGTCCACAAGGGTCAGTAAGCAAGATCTACCCTTGACAAAACTAACATGGGTAGGGTCAAGTGTGCTGAAGGCCACCTATGTCCCTGTGGATATGGTCCATGCTGATTCCTGCAGTAGCCTTGCAGATAAGGCTTTTTAGGTGTATGAGACAATACTTGTAGTTCTGCATGTTACCAGATTCATGTGCATTAAACAGCACACAACATTTGATATTACATTTTGCAGTGTGGTTGATATATGTGTGGAAAAAGTACCGAGACCCCAGGGTTGTAGTGCTTGGAGGGGGGTGCCAACACATGGATGTATTTTAAATATATGACATATAGTTAGATAGGGTCATCAGTCTGCAATGTTTCTACATGTAATTTCATGTCATACAAAGGAAATTGACAGTAAACAGTAGTAATACAACATGATATATACATTTCCATAGTGTGACTAGCAGTGGGCTTGTGCGATGGTTAGCAAAGTGTATATGAATGTGAGATACACATATTTGTGCACTAAGTATTGCACAAATCTGAGCCATATTACTAAAGTCTGACAGTTAGTATTGAGTCTCAGGAATACACCTGCTACTTAACTGCCTCTGTGGTGGCACATGTTAATGCAGTTAATGCAGTAATACAATCTTTTTTGGGGCCAGATGGTACTGGGTTTGAGTATAACTGAATCTAACACTTTTAAGTACTTTCCTAATATAGTTGCTGCACATTGGTTTGAAATGTGCACCATCATGCAATAATGCATTAAAGAAAAGAAATGGGGAAGACAGGACAGTGCTGAAAGGGGTAGCAAGCAGGGGGGAGAACAAAGGGAAAGCAATACAGGAATGTGCAGGAGGGAGGTAGGAAAGAACCATAGCTATCCATTTCTTCAGCAGTAAAAACTGATAATATATGCAAAATATTAGCTGAATTTGGCCTGTACCTCCAGAGAGAGGGGTGACCACAACACAATCACACAATCATGTTGTATAGCCAACTGGACCAAATCAAGTGTGTGAGGAAGACACATGTGCAAAAGAGACAACTATGTATGGGATGATTTTTTTTTTTTGTGGAGCATGTGCCCATTTGTTTATTTATTTATTGTGAGTGAGTGAGTGAGTGAGTGAGTGAGTGAGTGAGTGAGTGAGTGAGTGAGTGTGTGTGTGTGTGTGTGTGTGTGTGTGTGTGTGTGTGTGTGTGTGTGTGTGCGTGCGTGCGTGCGTGTGTGTGTGTGTGTGTGTGTGTGTGTGTGTGTGTGTGTGTGTGTGTATGTGTGTGTGTGAGAGAGAGAGAGAGAGAGAGAGAGAGAGAGGAATGTTGGGGAAGAGCCAAAGGTATGTCTGGGTCTGGTAACTTTGGTAGGTGAAGAAGCAATTGCAGTCAGACAAGACAAACAAGAAAAGACACAGGGACAGTGATGGATGGGGTGACAGTGGGGGACATCCAGCACCCATGCTCATCAAGTTGGGTGCAGTGTGAATTGAGTCTTTACCCACTGAATTGTTATCACTGTCACCTCACTCCTCCTGGTCCTAAGTAAAATAAGGGAGAGCAGCCCTTCTATCCAGCATAGGCATGTACCAGCAGTGAGGTGCGCAACCCTACATAGCATCCCTTACATTTCGGCATGGGTGATAATCTCACCACTTCTGCCACTGCTCCCAGAGGGAACCATTGGACTATCCTCTGGGGCAGCACTACTTAAGAGGCAGGTAGTGCAGGGGCAGCAGAGGTGGTGCTGCCAGGTTGGCTCCCAGATGTGCTTGGCATCTGTGCCAGGGCTTGTGGAGTTGGGGCAGGTGGATCTTTTGGGGCAGGCCTACCCTGCTGTGCTATGGAGCATTTCATGATGGGGTACATCATGAAGTGACAAGGGCACATTTTGAAGACACATAATAATATAAAACAAACAAAAAAAGACAGAAAGACAGATAAGGGTTGGGGTGAGATAAAAAAATATGATTACTGTCTTCCTGTGTAACATACAATGCATTAATAAAATTATTTGACTCGATTATCTTAACATTTGCTCTTAAGACTACCACCCCACTAACAGATAGCTATTACTTTTAAGACCACCAGCTCCTAACAGATGCACACTACACTACATATTGCAGCAATTACTCCTTTACATGTGCATATATTGCACATATGGGTGTTACAATTATGCAGATTGCAGTTTACAGCAAGGCATATGTGCCACTGGTATAGAGCTTTTACTTTAAGCCTTTAAGTTACACATAACTGAAGAATTAACAGTACTGTATAGTTGGGAAGTGTGGTATTTTCAACCACCACCTCTGACTAAAGTCTAATATTGTACTGTTGATTTGTACTACAGCCTAATGCGTGTGTACTTGCTTTTACAGTTGAGATATATATGGTTAATTTGATACAGCTCTGTAAAATACCAAACAAGCTATCTTTAACTTTTAATGCTACAATAACACTACTTTTCTGCTGCATACATGTCACATGCCTCCCTCATCCTCCCCAATCTAGCGCCATGGATCCTAACATTGCACTCCCTTTCCATGGCAGCTGTGGAAGAAAACAGAACAGAATACCATTATGAATACCAGTCTTGCCCATATTCAGCTTTTAAGCCTTACAAGTACTGTCTGTAGTTCATACTTACACATCTGTGTGATATCCTCTGTCCAAGATTCCTTGATCCAAGCATTGAGGGTACCCCCCCCCTCCTCCAACTGTCATTGTAGTGCCATCTACATCGGTCAGCAGTGCAGGGGATACTGGTGCCACTGGTTACAGGCCAGCATGTGCAGCTATGAATAATTTAATATATAATAACTAGACTTGAGGCATGAAATGCCACTAAACATATATAATCTTATTCAAACCGGTTTCGGCTTTACAGCCTTCCTCAGTGAAAAAGCATTTCACATCCATACAACACTCATGAATATTTATACATACTAGCAACCAATAGAAACATTTTTATTAAGCACATGTTCAGCCATGCAAATGATCAATGTATTAAGGCCTGGTGGATATAGGTTGGCATGTTCTAACCAATATTGTAGAGCCTGCAACCCTGTCCAATGGGGTATGCTGGTATACAGTGATTTTACATCCAACGTGCACATGAGCCAATGTGGTTCCAATTGAGTATCTTGTTTGATTTGTAAGAACTGAGTCATGTCCTGTATTCTGGCCCTAACCTCTTTCAATAATGGTTTAAGTTGTTGTGTGGTTTGGAAATAAATTTATGAATTTTGGGAAGCAGGTACAGAATTTGTTTCTGAGGGTCCATCACTGTGAGATGTTTGGCCGTGTTTTGGGTAATAATGCCTTCTTCCTCAGCCAAGTTCAAAAATGTGTCAATTTCTTTTTTAAAATTAGTAGTGGGATCTATAGACATATGCATGTAGCATTTGGTATCCGATAGTTGTTCCAAGACTTCCTTGAGATAATAACTCATATTCAAGATCACAACCGCCCCTCCTTTATCAGCCGGTAGTATTGCTATATTGTGATTGTTTCTTAATTCGGCTAAAGCCATTTTTTCAGGTGTGGTAATGTTTTGACCCATGATACGTGATTCAAAATGTGGAAAATGTAGATCCCTTAAAACTGATTTTTGAAAAATGGACACATGTTTGTTCATTGCAGGTTGAAATTGAGATTTATGAAATTTGAAATCATTAGATCTTTGAGATGTTTGTGAGGTTTGATCTGAAAAAAATATTTTAAGATTAAGGTTACGGCAAAAATCCATGACATCAGATACAATGTTGTATTCATCACAAAATAAACTTGGTACAAATCCCAAACTTTTATTCAGTAACTCCTCTTGTTCGTCAGTCAAAATAACATCAGACAAATTTAACACATTTTTGTATTTGGGTTCTATTGTCTCAATAGGATTTCTATCAATCCCTCCACTGAGTCTGTTCTGCTTCCCATATTTATGTTTGCGGCCACCCAGCCGCCTTTTTCCCCTTCTAAAGGGAGTGTGGAGTTGGACCTTTTTCGCATTGGTGACTCTTGAAACGGGACACTCTCACTATCGGTGTAGGAGGATTCCTCCCCCGAGGTACTGGCCAAAGATTTATCATTATGTTTCAGGATGGACCTGGGTCTTTTTCCGGTTCTGCCCCTTGCCAACCCTTGATTCGTATCCATAAATCTGACAGATCTATGGGTGTCAAATGGACGTCCCCTTTTATAGTCCGTGATATCCCTATTAAATTTTTTAATTTTTCTATCTTTGGTTAGTTTCTCATAAGAAGCCAAATCTTTGGACAGCCTGACCACAAAACTTTCATATGTGGAGAGTGACTGATATTTTTTACATTCCTCACAGATGGTTTTGACTTCTAATAGATTAGTATCAATAATTCTTTCATAATAGGAGGCCAAAATTTTAACAAACATCATAGATCCCTCTTGCAATGCCTGATTCTATTCTGTGGTTAGTCTCTCTTCAGATCTACTAACCATGGGCTGCAGTCTTATCCTGAGACCTCTAGGGGCCATGCCCTTATGAATATACGCATGAAACAATCTCAGATGCCAAATATTTACAGGTTCTTTATTTATTTCATTTTTTATTTTTTATTTCTTATTATATGCATACTATATATATATATATATATATATATATATATATACTCATACTTTTTGTTTGTTTTATGTTACATGTATAAGTGACATTATAAGTATTTCATCTTGATGACGAGACTTTTTTTGTATATATGTATTATATACTAATAGAAACACCAGCCTTAGGGTTGGATCGTACCATTTTTCTATTGGTTGCTGGTGTGCATAAATATTCATGAGTGTTGTATGGATGTGAAATGCTTTTTCACTGAGGAAGGCTGTATATGTTTTGTGGCATTTCATGCCTCAAGTCTAGTTATTATATATTAAATTATTCATAGCTGCACATGCTGGCCTCTTGTGTTTTCTTCTGTATTGGTTTGGCCGGGCATACCGTACTGGTGAGGTGTGGGGTTTACACGCCACTGGTTACAGCCCAGGCCAAACTATCCCATGCCTCTGACTTATACTGGGACCCAAAATAATACCCCTGCAGCAATCTGGCATTGTGGTGTTTCACTAGGAGTCCAGCAAAAATCTTGGACTCCTAGACACCCCATCTCTGAGCCCTAAATCTGACATCCTCTGTACAAACACCTGCCATGTCTACCACAGATCAAAAGGAATGGAGAATGATGGTTTCCCACCAATTCCTGTTATTGCATTTACTGGGAGTGTGCATACTGTTTGAAAATGTTGCTCACTGCTTGCTATTGCACAGACACGGTGCTCAGGGGTGTACACTGCCAAGCAACATGTTTGTGTGATGGTAAGCAGTGTGCAACAGAGGCAAGCAATCCAATTTCAAGTTTATTTGATGTACAGACAGTTGTGTATGTGTGTTTGCCAAATGTGAAGGCCATGGCAGTCCAGAGAGCAGAAATATACTTACAGGAATATCGAAAAGGAAAGAAAAGGAATACCACTTTGTGGATTATAGCATTTTATTGTGGACTATTTGTATCCAGTTCTGTTCCTTATATGAGTGCCAGCAGCGGTTTGTACTGCCATTTTTTATCTTTCAAGTGTACCACAAACGCTGAGTTCAGGAGTCGACTTACAGGAATATAGTACACAGTATACTCACCATCATACATTTGATAATAAATGGATAATACATAAATAAATAAATGACACAATACTAATGTCTCAGCCCTCATACATATAATTGATAGCTACACTATGTCAAGTGTTATAAGTGAGAGTGACTATAATGGGAAGTCAAACAACATTAAAACTTTATGGAATATGCTATATTCAAACCCAGGACCATGTGTATGACAGTCCTACACTTACACCTGTTGCCACAAGAAGATGTATTTATCATTTATTTATTTTACATTTGTTTACCAGGAGAGCCTGACTGGGCAAGAAGCCCATTTTAAGTGGAGGAGAAAAGCTCCACAATGGTTAGTACTGTAAATGCATTAAACAAGCATTTTAAATCCAGAACAAAGTATAATCTGCATAGGATAAAGATATAATAAAGTACAAGGTCACAGGATAAACATACAATACTTAGTTGGGCATTCCATTTAGTTATATGGTTACAGTAATATAATGGTTAGTACAAAATAAATACAATAAACACACGCTATTTAAGTACAGAACAAAAGTGATGTATGCTTACTCAGTAAAAAATCAGCATAGGGTAAACATACATTCTGATGCTACATTTGTAATTTGCCTACAGAAGAGTGATACAATGCAAACAGTCTATGTTAATACACAGTGGGATAAGACTGCCCTCTCTGGTAGGAATATATAGTTCTGCAGTAGCAGTAGGAAAGCTTTAAGGCAGCCACGGTGGTGCAGCGGTTAGCATTGCCACCTCACAGCAAGAGGTTCTCTGGTTCGATCCTCGGCTGGGGTGCCTTCTGTGCGGAGTCTGCATGTCCTCCCTGTGGTCGTGTGGGTTTCCTCTGGGTGCTCTGGTTTCCTCCCACATCCCAAAGACATGCTGTAGGTGGATTGGGCACTCTAAATTGGCTCTGGATGTGCGTACGTGTGTGTGCCTTCTGTGGAAGGCTTGGTGCCGGGCTGGCAACTCGACACTGTAAAACTCCACTGCCAATCATGAGCAGACAGGTGGTCTGCTGTGGTGACCCCTAACCGGGAAAAAGCCAGAAGAAGTAGCAGTAGGAAAGCTTTATTATGTAATGGAGGGTGGTAGTGAAGGGTTGATAGTAACTGAGTATAGCTGAACAATAGTATGGAGAGAGTACTATTATGTAGAAAGAGTTTAAATGAGTACTGTTATGTAGAGAGTGTTACATAAATCCATTACATAGGAGCTACCCAGAATATGAACAGTTACATATCCAAGACTTATTTAAATGGGACTGGAGGAGTTTTTTGAAGTTGTTTTTGTTTTCTGTGGTCCTGATTTATAGGGGGATGGCGTTCCATGTTTTTCCGATAGAAGAAGAGTAGCGGGCGTCCCCAGAGCTATTTTTGCTTTTGGTTTCATCAACTAACTCTTTGATGGTGGATCTTAGTAGGTGTTTCTTCCAATAAACATTCTGAAGGCCTTGTAATGCAGGAGTTTTTTGGGATTATATAGGATTTTGTGGGCTGTTGTAAGTTGGCTAAAGATTAGCAGGTTTGTGATGTGTACTGTAGGGTGAGTCAGTAGTAAATTTTGATATTTTATTGTAACAAGTGTTTAGTTTAGTTAAGTCTGTTTTATTTAGGTTGACAAGTATGGAGGAGGCAAAAAGAAGTGTGGAGACTAGGTGGGTTCTAGTGATGGTAGCTTTACTGCTGTTGGTGAGGTACAGTTTGCATCTATATAGGATTCTGAGTTTTTATGGACTTTTTTATTGTGTGTGTGATATGCATATCAAATTTCATGTTGTGATGTATGATAACTCCTAGTAGTTTGGTATGTGAGACGGGTGTGATAGGGATGTTGTTAGCTGAGTATATTGTGAATGGAGGAATGGTTTCTATGGCTTTTGTAGGATGGAATATCATTAGCTGAATTTTGTTTAGGGTTAAGTATTAGTTGAGAGTTGGCTAACCAGGTTTCAACAGCGGTGAAGGATTCTTGTGTCAATTTCTTGAGTTCAGGGAGTTATGGGGTGGAACAGATTAGGGTGTAGTCATCAGCGCACTGGCCCTGGGTGTCATGCAGGGTAGCTTTGTGACGTTTATTGGTAAATATGGTGAAGAGGAGAGGGCTGAGGATGAATCATTGGGGTTTGCCAAAGGTTGCAGGTAGGAGGGGAAATAAGGACTTTTGGCATTTTACTGCCTGTTGGCAGTTAGACAGTCCTGAAGCCAGGTTAGAGTGAAGTGGCTCAGATTAAGTTCGGAGAGTGCAGTAAGTAGTTTGACATGGGAGACTATATTGAAGTCCTTGAAGAGATCTAGAAAGACAGTGGAGACAAGGTTTCCATTGATACGTAGGTTGATTTTTTACAGTATTGGTAAAGTTAATAAGGGCTGTGGTAGTACTGTGATTAGGATGGAATCCATGTCAGTTTATTAGTAAGAAGGTAGTTAATTATTTGGGAATGTATACATTTTTCAAGGATTTTTGACAGGGGAGATAGAATGGCAATATGTCAGTAGTTAGATAGTTCCAGTGAGTTACCCCTTTTGTGAAGTGGTATTACATAGGAAATTTTCCATAGTGATGAGACACAGATGGGCTAAGAGATGGCTTTGGCTGAAATCTTGAGGTATTCTGCAGGTAATTTATCAGCAGGCAAGGTTGTGGGTTTAAGTTTATTCAGAATGTTATATAGTGTGCTAGCAGGGATAGAATCTAATGAGAAGCAGTTTTGGTTTATGAGTGATGATGATGGGTTCAGATGTGTAGTAGGAGTATTATTGTTAGTGACACCTAGAATGGATTTGGTGAAGTGTTGGTTGAATTGGGTGGCAATATTATCATTGGTGGTATAGATGTTTGGGGGGGGGGTGTATTGTTTTCTCCTGGTTGCAGGATGTTACTGATGGCAGCCCAGAACTTTTGTGGGTTTGTTTTGTGTTTTGATTGGATGTCAGCATAGTGTTTTTTTGTCTGTTCTAATTTGCTTTTTTGGCTTTGTTCCTTAATTCCAGGAATGCCTGACTATTAGTTTGCATTTTGTTGTGAAACCATGAGTCCCTTGCTTTGTCCTTTTGTTTTAGTAGTCGGGTATCTTTGGTAAGCCAAGGGGCATAGTTAGATTTAGTTCTAACAGTTCTGATGGGGCCAAGGTGGTTTAGAATGCCAAGGAAGTATTGTTGAAGTATTTTGAGTGGTCTCCAATTGCATTGATTTAGTGTGGATGTAAAGTCTTTGGTTTTGAAATTCTTTGTATACCGACTTTGTATGAAGATGGTGGACTTTACTGGGTTTACTTGGTGCCTTATTACAAAGGTGGAGAAGTGATCACTTAGGGTGTCTGGAAGGGAACTGGAAAGGTAGGATTGAGTTGGATGGTTAGTTAGGATCCAATCTAGGATGGACTCCTTATTAGTTGTTTTATCTATTTGGGTTGTGTTTTTGATTAATTGAGTGAAACCATGTAGGTTGATGTGGTTGGTGGGGTGAGGGGAGTCACAGGAGGTCTATTTGATATTTAAGTCACCCATTATGATTATTTCTTGGAGGAGGTTTTGGGATGCCCAGTCTAGGATGGATTCAACTGTATTTATGTTGCTACCAGTGGTATATAGCTATTGATTATATTTAGGTGCTTTTTTGAGTTAGTTTTTAGCTTGGTGAATATTGTTTCTGCATTATTGAAATGTGGGGGATGGTTGTCTTTCATATCAATGGTCAGGTTGTATATGAAGAGTAGTGCAATACCTCCACCTCTTTTGGATTTTCTGTCTTGTCTAAGAACATTATACCCAGATGGAACAAATTCATTATCACCGATTTGTGGTTTTAGCCAAGACTCTGTGAGAAGAACTATGCCAGGGGAGTATAGGGCCAGTGTGCCATGTAGTTGAGAAATTTTATTCAGTATGCTTCTAATGTCGATGTTAAGTATTAGGAAGTCAGTGGGTTTTCTGGGAAAATTGAGAATATTATTTGCTTGATTACTGGGGGTGTTCTTGTTGCTTGTAGGGCTGGGATTAGGATGTACATCGCCACTGAGTATGATTTAGGATGCTATTTTGAATGATAGTTCTTAGGCATTTTGATATAAAATTGTTGCATTTTGTAGAAATGGGGGGTATTTATTTGGTAAGGGGTACTATGAATGAGGTAGTGTTGAAATTTGAGAGGCTGTAAATGATAGTGATATTAGCAGTAAAGCTGTTTTTTCTTGAGTAGGAATTGGGCAGGTAGAGGATTTTGTTAAAGACTTTGGGCTAATTATGTGTAACTATTATACAGGGTAGCGACAGCATTTTGTCCTGTGAAAAGGAGAGGCAAATAGTGCAATCCCTTATAGTTATGTTACAGGGGTGTTTACAGGGGTGGATAGGGTTTGCTACTATTTCATTTGTGGTTGGTGTCTATGCTGTAGGGAGAATGGGTGGAGGTTTTGACTGAGAAGACTTGAGAATGTAGATACTGTGTGAGTTAGGCGGAGTGGTGTGGATGTAAATGAGGTTATAGAGAAAAAGATACTGAGTTGTCAGATGATGATGGTGAGTGGGGGGAGTGTCCTATTAGATATAAAGGTCAGGAGAGTGGGGGGTGGGAATGGAGGTAAGGTAGGGGAACAGAGTGAGCCTGAGCATAGCAGGCACACACCAAATTGAAAAAACAAGCTGAAAAGAAATAAAAACAATCTGTGTAAGCAGAGATCACAGCAGTTTACTTGTTTAGATAGGGTTTTAGGAGTAGGAGGGCTTAGATCAAGGAGAAAGTATGTTTTGTTAAAACAGTGATTGTGTAGAAGAGGGGAGGGGAACAGCAGTGTGTTCTGGTGACATTTCGGGCACCGCAGTTGTATAATCAAAAAAAAAAACTGACATACAGTTTTATTTAGCTGTTGGTTTGAGTCTAAGACCACAGGATTGGGAACTTGGTGTATGTCTGATTGAAGAAACACTTGTCTATATATTGCAGTTTATTGCTATAAACTGCAATGTCACAACAGTAAAAACAAAGGTTACACATCCTGTACTAAAACCCAGGACCATCTGTACTTCAGCCCTAAACTTACACATGCTGCCACAGGATTAGTTACATGGCACTCCCTATCTTACTATTCACTCTTAAGGTCTCACTGTTATCAGCAGCATAATATCGCTTAGTGGGTTTGCTATGTGCCCAATAGCATTAATTGAGGGCATCCGGTTTCTATTTTTGGCTGCCAAGGTCCTGTCTGCTTCCTGGGTGGACCAGTTTGTGCACTGCTGCTCTTTGTGCACACCAGATAAAGAAAGCCAAACTGATCATTCATTTTTATCCATTTCCCCTTTTTGCACTAAGCAGAGTAGCAAACAACATTAGAAAAAAAGAGATTGAGATAATGATTCAAACCCAGTACCATCTGGCCCCCCAAAAAGGAAAGTATCAATGCATTAATACCTGCTGCCACAGAGTCAGTTAAGTAGCAGGTGTTTTATATAGACTCAATACCAAGTGTCAAAATTTAGCAATATGGCTTGCATTTGGACACTGCTAACCAGTGTGCAAATAGGTGTATATTGCATGTCTATACACTTTGCTAACTGTTGCACAATGAAAAACTGCATATTATTAAGCATTACCGGTATTTATTTTCCATTTCTTGTGTATGACATGACATTACATGTGGAAACATTAAAAGAATGAAGGTCCTATCTCACACTATGTCACATATATACAATACAGCCATGTGTTGCCTCACCAAGCACTGCAACCCTGGTGTCTCAGTACTTTTTCCACACACCTACACTGCAGAAAGCAATATCAAATGTTGTGTCATATGTAATGCACATCAGTCTGGTAACATGCAGAACTACAACTATTAAGCCATAAGCCTAACAAGCCTTATCTGCAAGGCTAGGGAAGAGATCAGCATGGACCTTATCCACAGGGACATAGGTGACCTTCAACACACTTGAGTCGACCCATGTTGTGTTTGTCAAGGATAGATTTTGCCTATTGAACCTCATGGACTTCTTTGATAATGAGCTTGAAGACCTGGATGACAGATAACAGGGCATACCACCTATGTTCAGTTATCCAAGGCCTTGACAATATCTCACATTCATGTCTCATAGTGAAAATGCCCCTAAGGGAATTACGCCATACAGAACTAGCTGGATATCCAAACTGGCTCACCAACAGAAGACACAGTCTCAAAGTTGGGGACTGCACCCCCCCAACTAGCCACTTACCAATGGAATACCCCAAGCCTCTGTTCTGGGCCCTCAAATGTGTGGAAACTACTTCCCTGAAGCACAGGCAATGGTAGATGGCTTGTGCTTTATCACATTTGCAGACGACTGTTAATCGGATGCACTCATATAGATTTCCCCATCGATATTAACATATTATAGAAGGGGCTGACAGAGACAAATGACTGGTGTCAAACTCACAGATTGAACCTTACAGAAAACAATGCCTCATTCTCCCCCTTGGCAATGAAGTACCCCTGCTAATTATGATATACATTACACACTTCTCAGCTTAAACACAGTGTTGTGAGATTTGTAAACACATGTTCATAGCAATCTACACTTTCATCACTATGTGTCCATAGTGTTGAGACACACATTCTGCATTGCACCCTCATACATATGAACATCACATCCAAGACCAGGGAGGTCATAGCTCTGTTGTACTCCACCCTTATCAGGTCACTAATTGGGTACAAGGCTCTCTTCTGTCTGTACCTCACCAGACAACTGCAGAAATTGGAGAAAAAATAGAGGTTTGTGACTGGGGGAATGCAGGTCCTCCGTACATCACATACATGGAAAGACTACAAGACCTGTCACTGTACTCAGTACCTGCAAGCTGCTGAGAGGTGACCTATGCCTGACTTACAGAGAAGTCTCAGACCCTGCCCTACTGGAAATACTGGACATCTGCAAATCAAATGGGGCAGGAATAACTTGGTCCAGGGTTCTCAACCTAGACTGTGACATAAACAGAACATACTGAGGAGACAGGTATATCCCCTAGTGACTCACACTCTGTTGTAATAGGCTCCCACTGTGTGTTAAACAGTGGTATGTGATGACCCTGTTCAAGTGCAACCTTCACTACTGGTTGGGTGATTGTAAAGTTACCTCTGGGGTGGCACCTTTGCCCCTCATGGACACGCCCAGTTGTTACTGCTCACAAAATTGCTCTGCTAACACCAACCATCTAAATATGTTTCATAAGGGTACCTGTGTTTTTACACAGCTAGGCTTCTATTGCCTCGTGTATACTGACAACCATGAACCATGTACTCTTAAAACTTAAAAATACAATATGCGAGAGATGCAACTATACACTTAATCTAGAATAAATGCCCTCTCTCTCTCTCAGGTAACAACAAACCAGACATCAAACAGGTTGTCAGCTCACACTCTTCGTCTCCTCAACAAACCAAGTGCACAATGTGTAAACCTACATACACAGAGGTATTCATTAGAAGTTTACCAAAAGATCAGAGACCTTGCAAATGCACTGCAGTCCTAATGAAACCCACTACACATAAAAGCAAACATAGCAGTGTGTCACCCGCTAAGCCCTTAAGGCAAAATACCTGAAAACCAATATCTTGGTCATAGGTGAATTTATAGTGGGACACACAGTTGTCCCCCTCACCAGGTTTTACAAGTAGAAAGTCACGGCCAGCTGCCTGTCAGGTGCCATGATCTGCAAAATCATGCACACACACTCAAGTCTCTCAACAACAAGCAGAATTACACCTCTGTCATACTCTATGTTGGAGTAAATTATTTAAGACGTACCTCACTGGACTATATGAAGAGAGATATGACTGAGCTCTCAGATTATGTGTCCCAGACAGGTAAATCCATAATCCTAAGCAGCATTCTACCTTCAACCAGGATGATGCCTCAATACAAACAAAAGAATTATCAACTTCAACAATTGGCTTAGCTACTGGTGTCAGTTCAGGGGGATAAAATATTTGTCAGCCTGGGATGATATGGTCGACAGACCATTATGCTTTGCCAGAGATGGTCTTCATCTGTCACCTCTTGCCTGTAGGTTTCTGGCCAAGGTACTTGCCTCCCCCATAGTGCCTTTTTTAGGCAATGTCATAAGACCAAAACTCCTGACTAAAAATATCTCCAAAAGACAAACTCAGGGTTATGCTGGTTATTGCTAGGGGTGTAAATCAGAAACTATACTCAATGGAGGCACTATTTACTTGGTAAGAGGTAGATGTATGTGCAGTCACATAGACATGGTTTAGGGCCACAGAGAGTACTCCGGCCATGAAAGGCTATAATGTCGTCTACATATTCAGGCCACAAAATGAACACAAAAGAACCAAAAGAGGAGGTGTATCCATATTCATAAAAGACAAATACACCTCAAGACTGGTTGAGTTACTCCAAGTCCAACTAACTGTAGGAAAGACCCCCTCCACATCATTGTTAGCTACAGGTCCACCAACATCAGCCATGAAAACCACACAGTGCCTTCATGGACCTACTTGAGTCACTCATAATACAGCCAAACAACCTAATCATGGGTGATTTTAGCTATCCTTCCATCGATTGGGATTCATATATGAGCTCAAATGCACTCACCCTAAGGTTCCTGCACTTGTAAACACAAATGCTCTGGAACAGTTAGCCTGCACATCCACAAGGGGCTGGAATGCCTTGACCTAGTACTCGCCAACATGGGAGATTACTGCATTACTCCATGTGTGATACCCTCCCTAGTAAGGTCTGACCATAAATCAGTCACATTCAATGTAGCAATCATACCCCCCGGATTCAAAAAATTCAAAAGTTTCTCCAAAGCAAACTATAGCCTCCTAAGAGATGGCATAAATAGTTTCAAACCTCCTGCCACCAATGACAATAAAGACTCCTATACAGAGGTGTACACAAATGCCCTGTATACACACTTTTACAAGTGTATAGACTTACCTGTTCATGAACGGGTCAAAACTTGCTCACAAACAAATAAGCCACCCTGGTGGACATCTAGCATAAATACATTTTACAACAAGAGAAAGAAACTGATGTCCAGGAATTACAGGGAACAGTCTCAGCAGAAGAACACCCTCCGTAACTTGAACAAGCAAATGAGACATCTTGTAAATTCCTCTAAACTTAATTATGAAACTGAATTAGCATCCATAGCTGAGAATGATCAGAAGGTATTCTTTAACTATGTCTGTAATGTAAAAGGGAAGGCCCAGCTTTGCACCGAATTCATAGTGGATGGTACCAGTCATACTGAACCTGAGGACATCACCAACCTGTTAGCAGACAGGTTTGACATAAATTTCATACCCCTGTCTCCAGCAATCATATCCCAAAACATACCTGTCACCAGTTCTCTACCTATTATCCCCAAAGAAGAGGTCATAACAGCACTCACCAAGGTCAACAGCACAGCCTCTATGGACTGGATAACATCCCAGGCTGCTTACTAAATGGTGTAAAGCAAGAGTTAGCAGAGCCACTGGGTACTCTCTTCAACCACAGTCTAAGTACTGGCTTTGTCCAAGCAGAGTGGAAAACAGCAATCATAATCCCCTTGCAGAGAGGGGGTCCCTCAACCAACCTGGGGAACTACAGCCATATAAGCCTGATCAGCCTTGTCTGTAAGGCCATGGAGAGAATCAACTTGGACCTTATCACCAAAGACATTGGTGACCTTCAAACTTTTGACCCAACCCAGTTTGGCTTCATTAACGGTAGATCATGCCTGTTAAACCTAATGGAATTCTTCAAGAGTGTCACCAAAGCCCTGGATGAAGACAAATCAGTGCATACTACTTATCTGGACTTGGCCAAGGGCCTTGACACAATCCCCCACTCAGGTATCACTGAGAAACAAACCCAGCTGGGGATTAACTTATACATCATTAGATAAGTAGCCAACTGGCTCACCAACAGAATGCATACAGTCATAGTTGGGAATTCCACTTCTACCAGCAGACTTGTTACCAGTGGTGTTAAACAATGGTCTGTGCTGGGCCTCCTACTGTTTAGAATCTATTTCTCAGAAATTCAGATGATAACAGATGGCTTGTGGTTCACCAGGTTGGCCCACGACTGCAAACCGTGCATTGAATCCCCAAACAATGAAAATATACTACAAAATTGGTTTACATACATAAATGATTGTTGCCAAAGCCACAGACTTAAACTTAACCCAGAAAAATGCACTATTATCCCTTTCAGCAAAGGAGATGTCCCTGCAAATTGCACTATTATTAATACCCCCCTAAGTTCAAACCAATGGTGAGAGATTTGGGAATGCAGGTTGATAGCAATGTCAGCTTTGATCATCATTGTCCACAGTGGTAAGGAAGGGCTTTTATTTTGCACACCACATAAGTAAGAGCATAGCATCCAAGACTAAGGGTGTTATCAATCCAACTGTCCTCATCCCTCATGAGACCAATAGAGTACAATGCTCCCTTTTGCATGTACCTTACCAGACACCTGCAGCAGCTGGAGAGACCTAACAGGTTTCTCACCAAGAAAATCCAGGGACTTCAACACATGACCTATATGGAGAGACTGAGGCCCTGTTATGGTACTCTGTATTGTACAGACTGCTGAGAGGTGACTTGTGCCTGGCCTACACAGCACTCTCTAACCCTGCCTTAATGGAAATGTTGCACCTCCGCAAATCAAATGGGACAAGACTCACTGACTGTACGGACCTTAACCTAGCCTGCGACATAAACAGGACATGCTAAAGAGACAGATATGTCTCGCAGAGATTGCCACTGCTATGGAACAAACTCCCAATTCACATGAAACTGAGCTCCTCGATGACTTAATTTAAGTGTAACTTGGACAATTAGATGGGAAATTGTAAATTTACCCCAGAGGTTTCACTTATGTCACTCTTTTTAGACAGGGGCAACCAGTGCTGATCATGGATTCACAAATACGGACTACATATCTTGGTCTATAAGGGAACAATGGTACAACTTTGCTAGGCTTGAAAGGGCCTAAAGGCCATTAGCCTGGTAACCTCCTATGATCCTATGAATCTAGGGTCATTATGGTAGTAGCCTCATATGAATCTATGAAGCTATGAACCTACGCAGGCCTGCCAGCATCTTTTGTCTTACACATGGCTTGCTGATGTCATGTGCTATATGTTCAGCTGCAGTCTTGCAAAAGTCAGACTTGTGGCATGGCACATGCATTAAGTACTGTGTTTTGTAGTCTGTTTACTTAGATAGGCAGGGGCTCTATTCTCACTGCAGTCAAGTGTGTGTGTGTGTGTGTGTGTGTGTGTGTGTGTGTGTGTGTGTGTGTGTGTGTGTGTGTGTGTGTGTGTGTCTGTGTGTGTGTGTGTGTGTGTGTGTGTGTATACATGCTCTTGCTTGACATTACAGATCTCAACAGACACTGCTAATGTCATCAGCTATATCCGATTTTTGGATATGCAGTCATCCCACCAGTGCATGGTCAGGTACTGGCCTGGAGGCCAGGCAGATGTCACCTCATTCTATGCAAGAAAGATTACAGTGACATGACGTTTAATCTATCCACATAAATCATGGCATGGTTTCTAGGCCCTGTGTTATCTTGCTGAGAAAGTCCTATGGTCTCTCTAGATGCTGCACATGTCTGTTGAGGTACATGCAAAAGACATTATACTGTATTATTGTTTTGATGAGGTATGACTACAGTGCTGTCATACAATCCTAAGATCTGAATATGATGGCGTGACTTATGATGTGCACCATATGTTTGTCCTGGAAAATCATTAAAGACAGAGAAGTCAAAAAGTAATGATACACATTGCAGTTTCTGACTTCACAACCCTTACAAGAGCATTCACTATAAAGTTGTGAAATTTTGATGCTATCAACTGTCTAACTTTCCAAGACCAATATAAGTCAAAGATACAATGAGCAGTTCAACAACACAAATGCAGATATACTAAGCACTAAGTTAGCTACGTACCCTGAGCTTCAGACACAGCTTTTGTATCCCTGAATCCAAAAGATAGCGAACAGGGATATGGCACACTTATCAACACTTGCACAGGGTGTTGTGTAGGAGGTCAGGAAGCCTAGGCTGACACAAATGGTCAGTGAGTGTGTGTGAGTAAGAAGGAGAAGAAGGCAGACATTGGGATAAAATAACAAATGGTCAGTGAGATGAGTAACTGTTGTGTGTGAGTGTGTCTTTAGGGGTCCTCCAGGTAAAACTGGTGTGTGAGTGTCTGCATGAACACAGCCAAGCTCTGTGCTAGCTATACATCTAGTTCTGTCATTCAGGTGTGAGCCATGCATGGTAGAGATGGCAGTTCATTTTGTCATCCCTGATCACAACAACTGACTCTACCAGGTGTTGTACTGGCACCTCCATGCCCAAGGTCAGATGCAGTGCTGCTTCCTGAATGTAGCCGATGTCTGCTGGATGAGTTCCCTTCATGGGAACACCCAGGACCATGACCCCATGGCCTGCCATGTCTGTCAATAGCATGCACCCGAGACATGTTTTTCAGAATATTGTTGAAAATCAAGTGACCAGGATATCCAAGCTCTGTACTGACGATGATGATTTTCTGCAGGAACAAGACAAACTCTTACAGAATTTTGCTTCAAGAGGCTATAATGAAAAACAATTAGTCATGAGTAAAGGTAAAGCAATGTCCATTCGATACAACAAAGGTCAACCGTACTACTCGAAACGGAAGCAGAGTGATGTGAAGAAAGGTGGGAACAGCAACAGTCTCAGATGCATGATGACCTACAGCACTGACTCCTTTGATGTCCGTGAAACTATCAAGAAATTTTGGCCAGTCTTAACTGCTGACAGTAAAATTAAGAGAATTGTAGGGGAAACACCTAAGTTTGGTTATAAAAACAAGAAGCACTTAAAGGATTTATTGTGCAACTATGATGGAATACCTAACAAGCAGAGTACAGAAGGAAGAAATAGGTTAGGAACTTGGAAATGTGGTTTTTGCAAAGCTTGCAGCCACATTAAATGTTCCAACAGTTTTGTTCATCCGGTAACTTACAAATGCTATAAGTTCTCTGGTTTTGCTAACTACAACACCAAGAATGTTATATACGTTGGCACTTGTAATTTGTGCCAAGCCTATTATGTAGGAAAGACCAACAGAAAGTTTAAGGAGCGGATACTTCACCACCTGTTAGACATCAAGAATAAAGTGGTAACCAATGCCCTATATGGACATGTGTCTGAAAATCCAGGGCATTCATTTAGCTTTATGGTTATCTCGAATGTGACTACTAACCTCCGTGGAGGAGACATTGTCAACAAAACTGAAAAGGAAGAAAGCAAATGGATCATGAACCTCAGAGATAATTTATTTCCAGAGCTCAGCAGAGTAGTTCCTATTAAACCTATTTTGAAATAGAGAAGCCTAATTAAGAAATTAAATGGAGGCTTAAGGAAGGCGTGCATCTGATTGCTTTATGTGATTGGTTGAGCAATTAAGGATCTTTATTTAACAGCAGTAAGTCAGGTCTACACACTAGGATCTGAAGAAGGTTTTTTTAACTGAAAGCGCTTATCCTGTTTGACCTGCAACTTGAACAGTACAATTTGTGCTTTTTATTTCTTCGTTTTATTAAAGCCTACATTTTAACAGAATTTCTCAGTGAACATTTCGTTGTGGTGGAAGCCTTTTTTTCATTTTACTAATTCTGTCGTTCAGGTGTGAGCCATGCATGATAGAGATGGCAGTTCATTATTGTTATCCCTGATCACAACAACTGACTCTACCAGGAGTTGCACTGGCACCTCCATGCCCAAGGTCAGATGCAGTGCTGCTACCTGAATGTAGCCGATGTCTGCTGGACAAGCTCCCTTCACGGGGACACCCAGGACCTTGACCCCATGGCCTGCCACATCTGGGTATGGAAAGCACACTCACTGGCAGAGTAGTGGAAGTACTGCCACTATGAGATCATGATCAGGCACAACCACGTTGGTTGACAACAGATAATGTGACTTATCTACTCCCAAGAGGATGACATTTCATCCCAGAAACTGCTCGTTCCATGACAGACACACCTCTGTTCATAACAGACACCCCTTATTCCAATGTGTCATTCATCTGATATAGTGAATCAAAAACACAATGGAGGCAGTCACACATGTCAAATTGTGCCACATCCACAACCCTGTGCGTTTGTCTGGAGCACTTATGGGAAGATGTCTGTGCCTCCATGATGGCCCTAAACATATATTGAGTAGCATGGGACGTAACACCTGCACCAGGTGGAAGAGAGACAGCAGGGCCCCTCCAAGCACTCCTATCCTCCTGTGTGGCACCTCACCTGCACTTTGGCAATGGCCAGAGTCAACAGGCACTGAAGCTGCACTGTCCACACTTCCCTGATCAATGTCCTCACCCATCAACTGTCCAATATCTGTGGCTTAGTGGCCTGGGTAGGTGTAGGCCTTCTGGCTGTGTCAGATGGAAATGCAGGGGATGTCTCTATGTCAACCTCTGTGTCAGATTCAACCTCTGCATCCCCCAACTGTACCTCAGTTTGGCCACCATCATCATCAGAGTCTGCTGATACACTGACATCAGGTGGCACAGGGCCGACACACCCACTGTCATGATCACCTGTGATAAAAAGCAAGAAACACAGGAATACATTAATACCTGCCCTATTATAGTGTAATATACGCTACCAAACTAACAGTGCTGCCACTATTACAGACAGTACAGCAATACACAACAGGCCTGAGATCAAAATCACACACTACAATATTTCTTTCTATTGCTCAGCAGTACTGACATAAAAATATTTGGCTTACCATCTGTAGAAGACATACTGCACTCTCGTCCAGTCGGTCCTGGAAGAAGTTAGACAAGAGGTAAGGGCAACATCATCACAATTAACAGTAGCACAGGGGTAATACAGTTACCCCTTTATACATGCATTAAATCTACTTTCAGCAAGAACATGGCTGACAACTCCAACTTAAGCTTATAACTCCTTTCCTAAACTTTCCTAGCTAGTTGTTCCAGTGATCAGATTTTGCTGATCCCTGGGCTTTGTATTTGGTTTCTGTGTTCCTCCATTTTCTTGTGTGGCCAGAGGTAGTTTCTTTACTCACCAGTGGGAGTGGGGAGTACTGAGCTGCTTGTTTGTCCTCAGAGGAGTGGTTAGAAGCAGCAACTAGTAATTTGTTGGCCATTTTGGGTCATTTCCTGTTTTTTCCAGCCCCCTGCTATAAAGCACGCTTTGGTGTGCTTTTCTGGCATTAGAGAACTTGGCATAGCTCCTCGTGGTCCCCTGCAGAGCTCCTAAGCCAGAAGAGAGCAGAAAAAGCAACTTTCTTGATCATAAGTATTTTTTAAACTTTTTATTTTGCATTTTTCGATCTTTTGAGCTTTTCGACTACTGTTTGTGCCTATATTACTGTTTTATTACCTTATTTTCCTGTTTTTGTGTGCTTAAATTGTTGACTGCACTTGTTGGCTAAAGTTTTGCTTAAAAGTAACAAACAGGCTAATACACTCAAGTGTACCAGCCTTTGATAGCAATTTAGTCGAAAACAAAGCATTTACTGCATTTTTTCTGTCTGTTTGCAAAAAAAAAAACAAAAAAATACTTCTCCTTTCCTAAACTTTCCTAGCTAGTTGTTCCAGTGATCAGATTTTGCTGATCCCTGGGCTTTGTATTTGGTTTCTGTGTTCCTCCATTTTCTTGTTTGGCCAGAGGTAGTTTCTTTACTCACCAGTGGGAGTGGGGAGTACTGAGCTGCTTGTTTCTCCTCAGAGGAGTGGTTAGAAGCAGCAACTAGTAATTTGTTGGCCATTTTGGGTCATTTCCTGTTTTTTCCAGCCCCCTGCTATAAAGCACGCTTTGGTGGGCTTTTCTGGCATTAGAGAACTTGGCATAGCTCCTCGTGGTCCCCTGCAGAGTTCATAAGCCAGCAGAGAGCAGAAAAAGCAACTTTCTTGATCATAAGTATTTTTTAAACTTTTTATTTTGCATGTTTTGATCTTTTGAGCTTTTCGACTACTGTTTGTGCCTATATTACTGTTTTATTACCTTATTTTCCTGTTTTTGTGTGCTTACATTGTTGACTGCACTTGTTGGCTAAAGTTTTGCTTAAAAGTAACAAACAGGTTAATACACTCAAGTGTACCAGCCTTTGATAGCAATTTAGTCGAAAACAAAGCATTTACTGCATTTTTTCTGTCTGTTTGCAAAAAAAACAAAAAAAAAAAAAATACTTCTCCTTTCCTAAACTTTCCTAGCTAGTTGTTCCAGTGATCAGATTTTGCTGATCCCTGGGCTTTGTATTTGGTTTCTGTGTTCCTCCATTTTCTTGTGTGGCCAGAGGTAGCTTCTTTACTCACCAGTGGGAGTGGGGAGTACTGAGCTGCTTGTTTGTCCTCAGAGGAGTGGTTAAAAGCAGCAACTAGTAATTCGTTGGCCATTTTGGGTCATTTCCTGTTTTTTCCAGCCCCCTGCTATAAAGCACGCTTTGGTGTGCTTTTCTGGCATTAGAGAACTTGGCATAGCTCCTCGTGGTCCCCTGCAGAGCTCCTAAGCCAGCAGAGAGCAGAAAAAGCAACTTTCTTGATCATAAGTATTTTTTTAAACTTTTATTTTGCATTTTTCGATCTTTTGAGCTTTTCGACTACTGTTTGTGCCTATATTACTGTTTTATTACCTTATTTTCCTGTTTTTGTGTGCTTAAATTGTTGACTGCACTTGTTGGCTAAAGTTTTGCTTAAAAGTAACAAACAGGCTAATACACTCAAGTGTACCAGCCTTTGATAGCAATTTAGTCGAAAACAAAGCATTTACTGCATTTTTTCTGTCTGTTTGCAAAAAAAAAAAAAACAAAAAAATACTTCTCCTTTCCTAAACTTTCCTAGCTAGTTGTTCCAGTGATCAGATTTTGCTGATCCCTGGGCTTTGTATTTGGTTTCTGTGTTCCTCCATTTTCTTGTGTGGCCAGAGGTAGTTTCTTTACTCACCAGTGGGAGTGGGGAGTACTGAGCTGCTTGTTTGTCCTCAGAGGAGTGGTTAGAAGCAGCAACTAGTAATTTGTTGGCCATTTTGGGTCATTTCCTGTTTTTTCCAGCCCCCTGCTATAAAGCACGTTTTGGTGGGCTTTTCTGGCATTAGAGAACTTGGCATAGCTCCTCGTGGTCCCCTGCAGAGTTCCTAAGCCAGCAGAGAGCAGAAAAAGCAACTTTCTTGATCATAAGTATTTTTTAAACTTTTTATTTTGCATTTTTTGATCTTTTGAGCTTTTCGACTACTGTTTGTGCCTATATTACTGTTTTATTACCTTATTTTCCTGTTTTTGTGTGCTTACATTGTTGACTGCACTTGTTGGCTAAAGTTTTGCTTAAAAGTAACAAACAGGCTAATACACTCAAGTGTACCAGCCTTTGATAGCAATTTAGTCGAAAACAAAGCATTTACTGCATTTTTTCTGTCTGTTTGCAAAAAAAAAAAAACAAAAATACTTCTCCTTTCCTAAACCTTCCTAGCTAGTTGTTCCAGTGATCAGATTTTGCTGATCCCTGGGCTTTGTATTTGGTTTCTGTGTTCCTCCATTTTCTTGTGTGGCCAGAGGTAGCTTCTTTACTCACCAGTGGGAGTGGGGAGTACTGAGCTGCTTGTTTGTCCTCAGAGGAGTGGTTAAAAGCAGCAACTAGTAATTCGTTGGCCATTTTGGGTCATTTCCTGTTTTTTCCAGCCCCCTGCTATAAAGCACGCTTTGGTGTGCTTTTCTGGCATTAGAGAACTTGGCATAGCTCCTCGTGGTCCCCTGCAGAGCTCCTAAGCCAGCAGAGAGCAGAAAAAGCAACTTTCTTGATCATAAGTATTTTTTAAACTTTTTATTTTGCATTTTTCGATCTTTTGAGCTTTTCGACTACTGTTTGTGCCTATATTACTGTTTTATTACCTTATTTTCCTGTTTTTGTGTGCTTAAATTGTTGACTGCACTTGTTGGCTAAAGTTTTGCTTAAAAGTAACAAACAGGCTAATACACTCAAGTGTACCAGCCTTTGATAGCAATTTAGTCGAAAACAAAGCATTTACTGCATTTTTTCTGTCTGTTTGCAAAAAAAAAAAAACAAAAAAATACTTCTCCTTTCCTAAACCTTCCTAGCTAGTTGTTCCAGTGATCAGATTTTGCTGATCCCTGGGCTTTGTATTTGGTTTCTGTGTTCCTCCATTTTCTTGTGTGGCCAGAGGTAGCTTCTTTACTCACCAGTGGGAGTGGGGAGTACTGAGCTGCTTGTTTGTCCTCAGAGGAGTGGTTAAAAGCAGCAACTAGTAATTCGTTGGCCATTTTGGGTCATTTCCTGTTTTTTCCAGCCCCCTGCTATAAAGCACGTTTTGGTGGGCTTTTCTGGCATTAGAGAACTTGGCATAGCTCCTCGTGGTCCCCTGCAGAGTTCCTAAGCCAGCAGAGAGCAGAAAAAGCAACTTTCTTGATCATAAGTATTTTTTAAACTTTTTATTTTGCATTTTTCGATCTTTTGAGCTTTTCGACTACTGTTTGTGCCTATATTACTGTTTTATTACCTTATTTTCCTGTTTTTGTGTGCTTAAATTGTTGACTGCACTTGTTGGCTAAAGTTTTGCTTAAAAAGTAACAAACAGGCTAATACACTCAAGTGTACCAGCCTTTGATAGCAATTTAGTCGAAAACAAAGCATTTACTGCATTTTTTCTGTCTGTTTGCAAAAAAAAAAAACAAAAAAATACTTCTCCTTTCCTAAACCTTCCTAGCTAGTTGTTCCAGTGATCAGATTTTGCTGATCCCTGGGCTTTGTATTTGGTTTCTGTGTTCCTCCATTTTCTTGTGTGGCCAGAGGTAGCTTCTTTACTCACCAGTGGGAGTGGGGAGTACTGAGCTGCTTGTTTGTCCTCAGAGGAGTGGTTAAAAGCAGCAACTAGTAATTCGTTGGCCATTTTGGGTCATTTCCTGTTTTTTCCAGCCCCCTGCTATAAAGCACGCTTTGGTGTGCTTTTCTGGCATTAGAGAACTTGGCATAGCTCCTCGTGGTCCCCTGCAGAGTTCCTAAGCCAGCAGAGAGCAGAAAAAGCAACTTTCTTGATCATAAGTATTTTTTAAACTTTTTATTTTGCATTTTTCGATCTTTTGAGCTTTTCGACTACTGTTTGTGCCTATATTACTGTTTTATTACCTTATTTTCCTGTTTTTGTGTGCTTAAATTGTTGACTGCACTTGTTGGCTAAAGTTTTGCTTAAAAGTAACAAACAGGCTAATACACTCAAGTGTACCAGCCTTTGATAGCAATTTAGTCGAAAACAAAGCATTTACTGCATTTTTTCTGTCTGTTTGCAAAAAAAAAACAAAAAATACTTCTCCTTTCCTAAACCTTCCTAGCTAGTTGTTCCAGTGATCAGATTTTGCTGATCCCTGGGCTTTGTATTTGGTTTCTGTGTTCCTCCATTTTCTTGTGTGGCCAGAGGTAGCTTCTTTACTCACCAGTGGGAGTGGGGAGTACTGAGCTGCTTGTTTGTCCTCAGAGGAGTGGTTAAAAGCAGCAACTAGTAATTCGTTGGCCATTTTGGGTCATTTCCTGTTTTTTCCAGCCCCCTGCTATAAAGCACGCTTTGGTGGGCTTTTCTGGCATTAGAGAACTTGGCATAGCTCCTCGTGGTCCCCTGCAGAGTTCCTAAGCCAGCAGAGAGCAGAAAAAGCAACTTTCTTGATCATAAGTATTTTTTAAACTTTTATTTTGCATTTTTCGATCTTTTGAGCTTTTCGACTACTGTTTGTGCCTATATTACTGTTTTATTACCTTATTTTCCTGTTTTTGTGTGCTTAAATTGTTGACTGCACTTGTTGGCTAAAGTTTTGCTTAAAGTAACAAACAGGCTAATACACTCAAGTGTACCAGCCTTTGATAGCAATTTAGTCGAAAACAAAGCATTTACTGCATTTTTCTGTCTGTTTGCAAAAAAAAAAAAAAAAAAAATACTTCTCCTTTCCTAAACCTTCCTAGTTAGTTGTTCCAGTGATCAGATTTTGCTGATCCCTGGGCTTTGTATTTGGTTTCTGTGTTCCTCCATTTTCTTGTGTGGCCAGAGGTAGTTTCTTTACTCACCAGTGGGAGTGGGGAGTACTGAGCTGCTTGTTTGTCCTCAGAGGAGTGGTTAGAAGCAGCAACTAGTAATTCGTTGGCCATTTTGGGTCATTTCCTGTTTTTTCCAGCCCCCTGCTATAAAGCACGCTTTGGTGGGCTTTTCTGGCATTAGAGAACTTGGCATAGCTCCTCGTGGTCCCCTGCAGAGTTCCTAAGCCAGCAGAGAGCAGAAAAAGCAACTTTCTTGATCATAAGTATTTTTTAAACTTTTTATTTTGCATTTTTCGATCTTTTGAGCTTTTCGACTACTGTTTGTGCCTATATTACTGTTTTATTACCTTATTTTCCTGTTTTTGTGTGCTTAAATTGTTGACTGCACTTGTTGGCTAAAGTTTTGCTTAAAAGTAACAAACAGGCTAATACACTCAAGTGTACCAGCCTTTGATAGCAATTTAGTCGAAAACAAAGCATTTACTGCATTTTTTCTGTCTGTTTGCAAAAAAAAAAAAACAAAAAAATACTTCTCCTTTCCTAAACCTTCCTAGCTAGTTGTTCCAGTGATCAGATTTTGCTGATCCCTGGGCTTTGTATTTGGTTTCTGTGTTCCTCCATTTTCTTGTGTGGCCAGAGGTAGCTTCTTTACTCACCAGTGGGAGTGGGGAGTACTGAGCTGCTTGTTTGTCCTCAGAGGAGTGGTTAAAAGCAGCAACTAGTAATTCGTTGGCCATTTTGGGTCATTTCCTGTTTTTTTCCAGCCCCCTGCTATAAAGCACGCTTTGGTGGGCTTTTCTGGCATTAGAGAACTTGGCATAGCTCCTCGTGGTCCCCTGCAGAGTTCCTAAGCCAGCAGAGAGCAGAAAAAGCAACTTTCTTGATCATAAGTATTTTTTTAAACTTTTATTTTGCATTTTTCGATCTTTTGAGCTTTTCGACTACTGTTTGTGCCTATATTACTGTTTTATTACCTTATTTTCCTGTTTTTGTGTGCTTAAATTGTTGATTGCACTTGTTGGCTAAAGTTTTGCTTAAAAGTAACAAACAGGCTAATACACTCAAGTGTACCAGCCTTTGATAGCAATTTAGTCGAAAAACAAAGCATTTACTGCATTTTTTCTGTCTGTTTGCAAAAAAACTAAAAAAACCAAAAAAAATACTTCTCCTTTCCTAAACCTTCCTAGCTAGTTGTTCCAGAGATCAGATTTTGCTGATCCCTGGGCTTTGTATTTGGTTTCTGTGTTCCTCCATTTTCTTGTGTGGCCAGAGGTAGTTTCTTTACTCACCAGTGGGAGTGGGGAGTACTGAGCTGCTTGTTTGTCCTCAGAGGAGTGGTTAAAAGCAGCAACTAGTAATTCGTTGGCCATTTTGGGTCATTTCCTGTTTTTCCACCCCCTGCTATAAAGCACGCTTTGGTGGGCTTTTCTGGCATTAGAGAACTTGGCATAGCTCCTCGTGGTCCCCTGCAGAGTTCCTAAGCCAGCAGAGAGCAGAAAAAGCAACTTTCTTGATCATAAGTATTTTTTTAAACTTTTATTTTGCATTTTTCGATCTTTTGAGCTTTTCGACTACTGTTTGTGCCTATATTACTGTTTTATTACCTTATTTTCCTGTTTTTGTGTGCTTAAATTGTTGACTGCACTTGTTGGCTAAAGTTTTGCTTAAAAGTAACAAACAGGCTAATACACTCAAGTGTACCAGCCTTTGATAGCAATTTAGTCGAAAACAAAGCATTTACTGCATTTTTTCTGTCTGTTTGCAAAAAAAAAACAAAAAAAACAAAAAAATACTTCTCCTTTCCTAAACCTTCCTAGCTAGTTGTTCCAGTGATCAGATTTTGCTGATCCCTGGGCTTTGTATTTGGTTTCTGTGTTCCTCCATTTTCTTGTGTGGCCAGAGGTAGCTTCTTTACTCACCAGTGGGAGTGGGGAGTACTGAGCTGCTTGTTTGTCCTCAGAGGAGTGGTTAGAAGCAGCAACTAGTAATTTGTTGGCCATTTTGGGTCATTTCCTGTTTTTTCCAGCCCCCTGCTATAAAGCACGCTTTGGTGTGCTTTTCTGGCATTAGAGAACTTGGCATAGCTCCTCGTGGTCCCCTGCAGAGTTCCTAAGCCAGCAGAGAGCAGAAAAAGCAACTTTCTTGATCATAAGTATTTTTTAAACTTTTATTTTGCATTTTTCGATCTTTTGAGCTTTTCGACTACTGTTTGTGCCTATATTACTGTTTTATTACCTTATTTTCCTGTTTTTGTGTGCTTAAATTGTTGACTGCACTTGTTGGCTAAAGTTTTGCTTAAAAGTAACAAACAGGCTAATACACTCAAGTGTACCAGCCTTTGATAGCAATTTAGTCGAAAACAAAGCATTTACTGCATCTTTTCTGCCTGTTTGCAAAAAACAAAAACAAAAAATACTTCTCCTTTCCTAAACCTTCCTAGCTAGTTGTTCCAGTGATCAGATTTTGCTGATCCCTGGGCTTTGTATTTGGTTTCTGTGTTCCTCCATTTTCTTGTGTGGCCAGAGGTAGTTTCTTTACTCACCAGTGGGAGTGGGGAGTACTGAGCTGCTTGTTTGTCCTCAGAGGAGTGGTTAAAAGCAGCAACTGGTAATTCGTTGGCCATTTTGGGTCATTTCCTGTTTTTTCCAGCCCCCTGCTATAAAGCACGCTTTGGTGTGCTTTTCTGGCATTAGAGAACTTGGCATAGCTCCTCGTGGTCCCCTGCAGAGTTCCTAAGCCAGCAGAGAGCAGAAAAAGCAACTTTCTTGATCATAAGTATTTTTTAAACTTTTATTTTGCATTTTTCGATCTTTTGAGCTTTTCGACTACTGTTTGTGCCTATATTACTGTTTTATTACCTTATTTTCCTGTTTTTGTGTGCTTAAATTGTTGACTGCACTTGTTGGCTAAAGTTTTGCTTAAAGTAACAAACAGGCTAATACACTCAAGTGTACCAGCCTTTGATAGCAATTTAGTCGAAACATTTTTTTCTGTCTGTTTGCAAAAAAAACTAAAAAAAACAAAAAAATACTTCTCCTTTCCTAAACCTTCCTAGCTAGTTGTTCCAGTGATCAGATTTTGCTGATCCCTGGGCTTTGTATTTGGTTTCTGTGTTCCTCCATTTTCTTGTGTGGCCAGAGGTAGCTTCTTTACTCACCAGTGGGAGTGGGGAGTACTGAGCTGCTTGTTTGTCCTCAGAGGAGTGGTTAAAAGCAGCAACTAGTAATTCGTTGGCCATTTTGGGTCATTTCCTGTTTTTTCCAGCCCCCTGCTATAAAGCACGCTTTGGTGTGCTTTTCTGGCATTAGAGAACTTGGCATAGCTCCTCGTGGTCCCCTGCAGAGCTCCTAAGCCAGCAGAGAGCAGAAAAAGCAACTTTCTTGATCATAAGTATTTTTTAAACTTTTTATTTTGCATTTTTCGATCTTTTGAGCTTTTCGACTACTGTTTGTGCCTATATTACTGTTTTATTACCTTATTTTCCTGTTTTTGTGTGCTTAAATTGTTGACTGCACTTGTTGGCTAAAGTTTTGCTTAAAAGTAACAAACAGGCTAATACACTCAAGTGTACCAGCCTTTGATAGCAATTTAGTCGAAAACAAAGCATTTACTGCATTTTTTCTGTCTGTTTGCAAAAAAAAAAAACAAAAAATACTTCTCCTTTCCTAAACCTTCCTAGCTAGTTGTTCCAGTGATCAGATTTTGCTGATCCCTGGGCTTTGTATTTGGTTTCTGTGTTCCTCCATTTTCTTGTGTGGCCAGAGGTAGCTTCTTTACTCACCAGTGGGAGTGGGGAGTACTGAGCTGCTTGTTTGTCCTCAGAGGAGTGGTTAAAAGCAGCAACTAGTAATTTGTTGGCCATTTTGGGTCATTTCCTGTTTTTTCCAGCCCCCTGCTATAAAGCACGCTTTGGTGTGCTTTTCTGGCATTAGAGAACTTGGCATAGCTCCTCGTGGTCCCCTGCAGAGCTCCTAAGCCAGCAGAGAGCAGAAAAAGCAACTTTCTTGATCATAAGTATTTTTAAACTTTTATTTTGCATTTTTCGATCTTTTGAGCTTTTCGACTACTGTTTGTGCCTATATTACTGTTTTATTACCTTATTTTCCTGTTTTTGTGTGCTTAAATTGTTGACTGCACTTGTTGGCTAAAGTTTTGCTTAAAAGTAACAAACAGGCTAATACACTCAAGTGTACCAGCCTTTGATAGCAATTTAGTCGAAAACAAAGCATTTACTGCATTTTTCTGTCTGTTTGCAAAAAAAAAAAACAAAAAATACTTCTCCTTTCCTAAACCTTCCTAGCTAGTTGTTCCATTGATCAGATTTTGCTGATCCCTGGGCTTTGTATTTGGTTTCTGTGTTCCTCCATTTTCTTGTGTGGCCAGAGGTAGCTTCTTTACTCACCAGTGGGAGTGGGGAGTACTGAGCTGCTTGTTTGTCCTCAGAGGAGTGGTTAAAAGCAGCAACTAGTAATTCGTTGGCCATTTTGGGTCATTTCCTGTTTTTTCCAGCCCCCTGCTATAAAGCACGCGTTAGCGGGGAGTTGCCACTGTTGCACACAAGAGCAGCGGCGGTTAAACAAGGTTAAACTATTCGGGCTACCTAAATTCCACTCTTCAAATTTTCCCTTATAACTACCTTCCTCGAACTGTATTACTGATCTAACCAGCGTATCCTATAACTAAAAAGTTCATCTCTACTTGACTCCCAAGTAGACTACTCTCTATCTCTAAAGCCTAGCACTTGCTCCTACAGTACTTGCACCTTGATAAAGCACTTTTATTAGAGATAGTACCCCACCAGCCTAGAACCCACATCCCTCGGAGTCTTTTGTAAGTTTTTTTATCTATTACTTCTAGCATGTCGAGGGATCAGTTGCTAGTGTCCTCTCCTGCTCAACTGGTGAAAGTGGGAATATTGAGGCAATGTTACAATTGCCTCATGTACACAGACAATCCTCTCCTTCTCCCACAAAACACAAATACATGCAAGAGATGCAACTATACGGCCAAACTGGAGGCTGAGCTCTCTCAACACAGGACTGGCAAGACCAGACAGGAGGAGAAGGAAACCACACACACTACATACCCAGTCACACATAGTACCATCACAACTTCAAATCATACACATAATCACACAAAGACATACTCGGAGGCTCTGATCAAAAATCTACCAAAACAGCAGAGGCCACCAAAGCAGACACCCAAACAACTACCACCTCAGGACCAAACACATACAGCACATAGACCACACAGTCAGAGTGTCAAACAGTCACAGCCCTTAAGGCCAAACACAATGCCAGACACACTCGTCATTGGTGACTCCATAGTCAGACACACTGACGTCCCGCTCACCAGACTGAGTAAGGCGAAGGTCACAGTAAGCTGCCTGTCGGGTGCTAGAATCCGCCACATAACGCAAGCACTCAGGTCTCTCAACAGCAGGTACAAGTACGACTCAGTCATTGTCCACGCTGGTGTCAACGACCTGAGACGTACCTCCTTGGACTACATGAAAAGAGACATTGAGGAGCTCTCTGATTATGTAGCCCAAGCAGGTATGACCCTGACCTTGAGCAGTATCCTACCTTCACCTAGAATGATGCCACAATACAGTGATAAGATGATCAGCTTTAACAATTGGCCCAAATTCTGGTGTCATTCAAAGGGGATCCAATGTCTGTCTGCCTGGGATGACATGCTGGACAAGCCACGCTGCTTCGCAAGGGATGGCTTGCACCTGTCACCCTGGGCTTCCGGATATTGGCAAAGGCTCTTGCCACCCCATAGTGCCTTTTTAGGCAAGGCTCAAATTCTAAACCTACCACCCTAGAACACAAAAAAGGAAAAAAACTAAGGGTAATGCTGCTCAATGCCAGAAGTCTCAATCTCAAGATGCATGCACTCGAGGCCCTTCTCAGTATGGAGAACATCGATGTCTGTGCTGTGACAGAAACCTGGTTCAAGGCTCCTGAGAGCACCCCAGCACTATCAGGTTTCACCTCATATCATGCGTTCCGGCCCCAAAATCCGGACAACACCAAAAAAGGAGGGGGGGTGCCCATATTCATAAAGGACACCCATCAAGGTTGGTGGCAACGCACGATGCATCGGAGACCATCCAGGTTCAATTAACCATAGGCAAGACTGCTCTGCAAATTGTAGCATGTTACAGGCCACCCTCTCAAACTCAGGAACCTCACATGGCCTTCCTGAAAACACTGGAGGGGATAAATGTATCTCCAAACACCATCATACTAGGTGACTTCAACTACCCTAATATAGACTGGGAACACTACTCAAGCCCAAACTCTCTAGCCCAAAGGTTCCTGGAATTCATAAACTCAAATGCCATGGAACAACTAGTCACCATCCCCACAAGAGGAGAAAACATACTTGATCTCATCATCACAAACATGGGTTCACAATGTTCAACACCGGAAGTATACCCCTCACTGGTGAGATCAGATCATAAACTAATCTCGCTGGAGGTCCTCATCCGCCCCAACCTGAAATAAAAAGACCACAGTGAAAAACTTCTCAAAAGCCGACTTCACACTTCTAAAACTAGTGTGGTCTCCTTTAAGGCCCCTGAGCCAGTGGTAAACATTACTCAAACTGCTGAATCACTTACAAATGCCTTCTACCAGCACCTACAGGACTGCATGGATCAGGCAATCTCAAACAAAACTAAGACTCTTTGTACCAAAGGCAAGCGTCCAGTCTGGTGGACCCCAGCCATAAACAAGCTCTACAACAAAAGGAGGAAGTTACTACAAGATAGAGCAAAATCCTTGAAAGGTAAGACACCTTTGATCATTATAAGTAAAAAAACTAAGAGCTCTCATAAAATCATCCAAGGCTAATTTTGAGAGAAAAATCACCAAGGACACAAAAGACAATCATAAAGCCTTCTTTAGCTATGTTAGAAACCTAGGAGGAAACTCCCAGATATGCTCAGAATTAGTCCAAAATGATGTGAAGATTACTGAACCTACACACATTGCCAACATACTGGCTGACAGGTTCAGTGCAAACTTCTCCCCCCACCCCCCCCAAAAGGAGAGATATCTATACCAGAGGATTGTATCCCCCCAAACATCTCCAAGGCAAAAAACACAGCATCCATGGGACCAGATGGTGTCCCCGGCTGTGTGCTCCATGAACTCAATGAGGAATTAAACCCACAGTTAGGACAGCTGTTTAATCTTAGCATCACCTCAGGATACGTACCCAAGGAGTGGCGCACGGCCACTGTGGTCCCACTTCACAAGGGCGGTGCCTCCACCGACCCTGGAAATTACCGTCCCATTAGCTTGACAAGCCTTATCTGCAAAGACATGGAGCGGATCATAATGGAACTCATAAATAAAGACATAGGGAACTTGCAGACTTTGGATCCAACCCAGTTTGGCTTTGTCAAAGGCAGATCATGCCTTTTAAACTTGGTTGACTTTTTCAAAACAGTCACCAAGGCCATTGATGAGGGAAAGACAGTCCATACAGCCTACCTCGACCTGGCAAAGGCCTTCGACACAATACGCCACTCAGGTATCATCGAAAAACTCATCAGCTTGAATGTAAACCCATACATCACAAGATGGGTTGCAAACTGGCTAAGTGACAGAACCCACAAGGTCAGAGTTGCTGGAGCCATGTCAGACTCAAAGCCTGTCACAAGTGGTGTACCACAGGGCTCAGTCCTGGGTCCACTCTTGTTCGGCATCTACTTTTCTGAAGTACAAGCAAACACAGGAGGGTTATGGCTGTCAAAGTTTGCAGATGACTGCAAACTGGGCGCCATAGTCGAAAACACTTCTGACACAGATATCCTTCAGAAGGGCCTCACAGAAATGGATAACTGGTGCCAGAGCCATGGCCTAAAGTTAAACGCCAAGAAATGCATAGTCATACCCTTCGTGAAAAACAAGGTTACCCCTGGCTACCATATAGGTGGCAATCCACTGAGCGCAGAAGAAGTCATCAGGGACCTGGGGACCCAGGTTGACACTAGCCTTTCGTTTGACACTCATGTTGCTAAAGTAGTCAGGAAAACCTTCTACATTGCCCACCTGATCATGAAGGGATTCACATCTAGATCAAGGGAGGTCATCGTCCCCCTGTACTCATCACTCATTAGACCTATGATTGAGTACAATGCCCCATTCGGAATGTATCTGACCCGACACCTGCAGCAGCTGGAAAGGCCCCAAAGGTTCCTCACCAAGAGGATAAAGGGTATCAAAAATATGTCTTATGCTGCCCGACTGAAAGAACTCCAGCTCTATTCAGTCTCATACCGCTTGCTCAGAGGTGACCTGTGCCTGACATATAAGGCCATGTCAAACCCAGATTTGATGAATATGCTTCACCTCAAGAAATCTAGATCCCTCAGAACCACAAGGGTGGGAGACTTAAACCTAGACACGGTTATTAATAGGACATGCTGGAGGGACAGATTCATCACCCAGAGACTCCCTATGCTGTGGAACAAAATCCCGGTACATGTGAGGCAGAGCACCTCGCTGGCCTTGTTCAAGAGGAATCTTGACCAATGGATGAGAGATCGCAGATATACCCCAGGGATTACTTCAGTGTCACTGCTTGACAGAGGCACAGCAAAATAATAGGCATAGTTTTATTCAAACTAAAGGGGTGGCGAAAGCCACATATCTATGGGCTAGGCTTATAAATGCCCTAGGGCAGATAGCCTAGTATGAACCTATGAACCTATGAACCTATGAACTGTCACAATCTACAATCCCACACCCAAAAAAGACATGTCACACAGAATTAACTTAATCATTTCAATTGTTTTAATGTGCAACAGTATTCAACTGTTCAGATAACAAAGCCTACCTGGAAGATCCTCCTGGGACATGTTTGCTGTCTCAGAAGGTGTTGTGCCCACATCCAGTACATGCTGTCCTGCACTCTCCTGGGAGCTGCCTGGATCTCTGATATTGGCCAGGAAGAGTTCAATGGGGATTAGTGATAGTTCCCTAGCAGACCCTCCCCTGCTAGCCATTTGGTCACTACCCATTGCAGCTGCTCAGCTCCGTGCAGTTGTAATCATGTCACTAGCCCTGTGGTCCACCTGTTCACATGTTCTGCTGTGGCTGCTCATGGCTTTGACATCCTGGGAAATCTAATGCCATATTTATATTCACATCCTGCATGCCATATCTCCCCATCCCCTTTCTAGGAGAAAGGCACCATTTTGCTGAAACCTGTCCACAACAACTTCATTTCCAGCATCGGTAAAGGGGGGTCTCCATGGATTGATATGCCTGAGTGACATACTTGTAGGTGTCCTAAAAAGACAACAAATGTATAATACACATAAGTATCACATAACTACAAAATAACTGTTTCCATATAAAACAGAAAATGTATCCAATCAATATTACCCAGTGGAGAAACATAAAACAGTCTACAGATGTGAAACACCAACAATGGACAGGATATAAACAAGGAGAGTAACAAGAGCAACATGTCCTTGTTTGTGCCATAACAGTAGCTCACCATTACTCCCCCCCACAAAAGAACAGTCCATTCTTATTTGTGCCATAAAAGTAATTCATCTTTGCTGCCCCCACCCCACAAAACAACAGGCAAATGACACATTTTGCTAACAAAACATATTTGAAATGCTAAAAGTGCTATCAGAGGTCCTGTCCCTGAAACATTTGTACATATTTATCACACAGCATTCCGTTTTCATGTATTGGCAATCATATGTAGCTTGGAAATGGCTTGAGAAACATACCCATGCCATCAGTAAACTTCTAGCTAATTCATACAGATAAAAGTGTAAAAACCTTTGCTTCACATTACTCTTAAATACATTCCAGCATATCCAGTATGTAGGTGACAAAATGGGAGTATACCTGATGAAGGTCAGTACTCCTCTGTACAAAAATACCCTGAAGAAAAAAGCATTTTTGCAGTCTTCCAAACATATACAACTCTCCTCGTGTTCAGTTTGGCTAGCTAATTACAGCATAAGCAGCTGAATTACATGCTAATCAACCAATCCAACATGTTGGAGCTATTCAACAAGCTGTAAAGCATCGTGTAGACTCCATGCTGGCTTTTCCTGTGGATTAAAAAACTTTTGGAGTACATACATGGAAAGTCTACACAGACAGAATATTAAAGCTGCTTAATTCATTTGTATGTGCTAGAGGCTGAATCCATTGCTTCTACTGCTGTTGACAATAGGCCAAGAAGGAGAAGAGTTTTCAGGCCCTGTATAACTTTTCACAATCTACATGACATGGAAATTGTAGAGTGCTACAGGGTGGACAGGGACACACTACAGGAAGTCTGTGACCTCTGCCACCCTCAACTCAGAGCTAAAGCCAAATGAGGGGAGCCCATCCCAGTGGAAGCTAAGTTATGTGTAACTCTTAGAATCTTAGCTACAGGTAGCTTTCAGAGATCAACAGGGACATGCCGGGGGTGTCACAGGCAACAGCACTCAGGCTTTTCCACCAATTCCTGGATGCTGTACTCCAACATGCCATAGTTCTGAGAAGAGGACCAGAAATATGCAACACTTCTACCAGGTAGCACACTACCCTGAGGTACTAGGTGCCATAGATTGCACTCATGTAGAAATGAATGCACTACCTGGGAAGCAGGGTAGCCTCTACATTAACAGAAAGGGCTGCCACTCTATCAATTGCCAAGTCATGTGTAATGCAAAGGGAATCATCTTGAACATGTGTGCTGGCAACCCTGGCAGTTACCATGACTCACATATCTGGCACATCTCCCATCTGCACCTGATGTTTGCTAGGAGGTGTAGATCAGTATGTATGTATGTATACCTTTAAGAAGCTTTCCATGGGCTTGCACGTGTGTATAAATACTGAGCACGTGCAAGCCAGACTGCCATTTTGTAGAGAGCTTTTGAGATGTAAGCATGCATGTATGTAATGGTCTGCCAGTTAATCAGTTTGTTTATATTTTATGTTACTGCTATCCATCCTGATGTGTTTCTATATAATAAAGCATACAAACAAACTACCTCACCTGTTCATCTTGAATCATAACATAGGACGAATTACTGGGGGGATATCCCACAGGGTCATTTACTGGGGATGCAGGCTATGCACTGGAACCATGGCTGATGACACCCATCAGAAATGCAAGCACACCCATGGAAGAACACCATAATGAGGCACATGCTCAAACCAGAAATATCATAGAGCATGTGTTTGAACTGCTGAAGTCACGGTTCCAGTATCTAGATACATCTGGTGAATAATGCAGTACAATCCATGAACATGTACAGAAATCTTCACAGTATGTGCCTTGCTACACAACATAATCCTGAGGAAACAGCTGCAGCAGGATCAGCAAGGGGAAGATGCACACATCCCACCACCAGTGCCAAGGTCACCACAGCCACAGGCAGATGAGGAGTTAAATGGTGAGAAACTACAAAAACGCTGTGAGTATGGCAGCTGCAAGGTCTCAAAATAAGAAAGGCATTCCAAAAAAGAATAGAGAGACCAGCATACAAAGGCACCAGAAAATACTTTAATAAAAGTATTCTTTAAAGAAAACGGTGAACCACCAGCTGCTGTGGATGTAGCAGACATAGGGGTGCTCAGTATGCCCTTGCATTGAATAAGAAACAATGCACAGCACACTCACTCACCACCTAGGAGCCTAAAACCTCCCTCCTTCTCACATACATATAGCAATATGGATGCCAGGCAACTCACACAACCTTTACCTCCCCATGTATTGGCTGTGTACTGCTTGCATCAGACAGAGTCAGCCCTGAACTAACACTGTGGCAACTGCTGCATTTACAAGGTAAGTCCTGAACCTGTAGTATATTTTTAATAATATTATGCCATATCCTTGTATTTAATCACTTGGTACAGTAAGCAAGTAAAAGGTGGGAGATTTGTACATAAATTACCTTAACATGTCATAGCAAAGACTTATTTGACTTATATGTGCCCATTAATAAGTAGTAGGCCTCAGGCATCAAAGATTCACACAGTAATACCTCTCACAGGGCGGTCTGCAGCCCCTCAGTTGTTTTGGTCTTGTCTGTGTTTTAATTTAATCATTTTTACTTTAAATTTCGAGTCCGCGACTCGAAAAAGGCAAAGCGCGATTATTGTGCGCCCTACGTCAGCGGTTGTAAACAGTTTTTTTTTTGGATGCCCAGAAGTTATGCGGCGCAGGTTCCAAAATAGACTTGAAGGGGCTCGATCAGATGACAATCACAGGCACAGCCCGCAGTCATCACTGCTGCTGCTGATTGTTGTCGCCTCTTCCGGCTTTATGAGCTGGGAAGAGAGTGAGAATCAGTCAGTTTAGGTTAGATCCAATTTTTTGGCAAAATTAGTTATGATCATCATTGTATTTTTTTTTTTTTTTCATTTCTGTGGATTATCGGGTTATCGTTTACTTTGGAGTGAAGAAGATAGAAGAAAGAAAGTGCAGGGTGCGTGCTGCAGAATTAGGTAAGTAAATTAAATAGGGACTCTCTTACTTGGTTAAACCAAACACAATATATGTTTCCACAAATTGTTGTCAAACTTCCATTGCATTTTATGCCACTAAATGTGAGCATTTGTATTTTAAAAATACAACTCTCCAAAAGTATGTGTATTTCAGAAATTGAGTGTGTATTTGTGCACAGTAATATACGTGAGTTCCAAGATCTGATGTGGGTCGCCTTATGTGGTAAACTGTTACTGTTTTAGTGGGCCATCCACAAGCTGATAATCTCAATATATGCTGTTGAATATCTAATACAGAAGGCTTTTCTAGATTGCTCACTGCAAAGTGAAAAAATGACTGTAATTAAATGTATTTTTCCTTAACCTCAGAGGTGGCATTAATGTTGGCTGAATGTAGGCATGGGTATAATACTGTCATGATCTCCATTTACAATCTATTAATGTATGCATCTGTTTTATGCATAATGTAGTCACCAATAACTAAGATGTTTTTGAGGATGCTAGATCAGTGTCTCTGACTTGATTGAGTTTCTAGATATTTTGTTGTTATGGACAAGCTCTACTTCATGTTATGATGATTGTGGGTATGTGATTTAATGTGGAAGGTCTGTGTGAAATGTTGTCTGCATGTGGTTTCGCTTGATTGAGTTTATGACATCTTCAGAGTTTCTGCAGCTATATTCTTCAAAGTGTCTTTGTATATAAGGCTATATATTAAATGTTACTAGGGTCATGTTGGTCCTGAGAGTGTAGCCTCCATTTTCTGAATATACTAACTTAAACCTCTGAAAGATAGTAGTCTCAACTGTCCCCAGTTTTTGGCTCAAAATGTTGCTCTTCCCTAATAATCCCTCTGCAAAATAGCAATTTTGGAAGAAAACATGGAGGGTTTACATTTAAGAAATAACTGTAATAATCAAAGTTATAGATTACTTGAAATGCATGTAGATTCTTTTATTTTGTCAGCTGCTCAAGGTAGCAGTACTAATATTAAAGTGTCCCTTCTTTGACAGGTAGCAGCTGTATTCTGTGTCTATTTTATATTTTGCATCACATTTTTGGTCCATTTTTCATAAAATTGTGTTTTGGCAAATTAGTGACAAATCACTAAAGACTGAAGTTAGAAAATGACAGACATTTGAGTTTCAGATTTTATACCCTTCAGAAAATTCATACTAATGCAAGACCTATTCTATTATCTTTCTAAGTTTATTAGAGCAATATTTAAAAATTGTCCTTATTGTTGTGCCTTTGTCCCACTTCTGTGTATGGCTTTGTCCAGATTTCTTGCTCTTGAGGTTGAGAGGTATGACAAATGTGTCAGGGCCATCACAGTCAGCCAGAGAGATTTCAAATTGTGACATGCTTGTTGCACCCATGTAGTGACTCTGGATGTGTCCAAGCAAGGCAAGGAGTAGTTGTATCTACCTTGGATGGGGAGGACACACTGCATAAGTACTACAGTGGCTTTTCATCTGTCCTTGATTTTGCAGAATGGTCTGGTTTCTGTCATATTTTTGTACTGTTGATTTATGCTTATTACTCAGATTTATGCTTATTACTCAAAGTGCCTGTTGCTCTGTGTTTAAGTAGCAATGCTTTAATGACCATAAGGTAAGCTTGTCTGACATCGTAAGATGCAAGTAAGCTTTAATAAGCATACTGTTAAAGAATTGCCAACATTGAAAGCCTTTCTGTTGTTGCCATGCAGAGAATACTTGACTAGATAATGTATAAGCCTTGGGTATTAAAGGACAGGATTCCATTATTTTAAAAAGCTCATTACACTTGTTGGAGACTTCCAGTCATCTCTACAGACTTTACCGTAAACTAAACAGAATGCCAATCATGTGTGGTCCATAACCTGTACAGTAATCCTTTAAGCAATGTATCTTGAGCTTGTTTCTTGTTTGCTTTTCATTTTTACTTTTATCATGTTTTCCCCATGAAACAAGTTGTCAGGCAGCAGGTCTTTTTGGATAAGAAACATTTTTACAAGTGGGGCATCACATAGATTTCTACTTTCAGCATGTTGCTTGGTACTTTAATAAAGCTGAATATATTATAATTAGAACTGCAGTGCAAGGAGAAGTGGTTTGAGTTGAGTGCTTCTGGTTTTTCTTATACTTGATTTTGACTGGCATTCCAGTAATGTAGTAATTTATTTTTTCATGCCTCACAACCTTTTGTTTCCATCTAGATATTAAGTAAGCTGTCATGCAGCCAATGCATTGAAATATTTTTATTCTTCTACACTTATTTTTGTCTTGATTGGACTTTCATAATGATGGTTTGCCACCCAGGGCAGCGTATTTAATTAAAGTTAGTTTTTTGTGGTTTTGTGCATAGCTCCTCCCCTTTATGGTTGACTACACCCCTTCCCTTTGACCCCACCCATTCAGCGTCTCCTGCAGCCCCCCTGTGATTTGAAGTCACCAGCCGCCACTGACCTCTCAAAAGTACTGATGATCACTGTATGTCCTCAGTTTAGCACCATACATTTGCACTGTTAAATCATTAAAGACAAAAGTTAGAAAGTGATATATATTGCAGTTTATGTCTTCACAACCCTCACAAGATCAAACAACAGGTAGGATGCAAAACAAGGAGAGTAACAAGAGCAACATATCCTTGTTTGTGCCATAGCAGTAACTCACCTTTGCTTCTGCTCACAAAAGAACAGTCCATTCTTGTTTGTACCATAACAGTAACTCACCTTTGGTCACCCCAAAAGAACAGTCTATGCTTGTTTCTGCCAAAACAGTAACTCTGCTTTGATCCCCCCAAAGGACAGTGTAACCTTGTACGTGCCATAACAGTAACTCATTTTTGCTCCCACCCAAAAGAGCACTTTATGCTTGTTTGTGCCATCCAATCTGCCCTTCACTTGTTGGCATCTGCATGTCATATTATTTCTAGTTAATATCATCACACATTTCAAGGCCAATGGTGTGGAATGGCTTACACACTGCATGTTTCAGAATACAGGTCAGATAAGTGATGAATAACCAGAAAACACAGAAAGGTAGGACAGAGTTGTATGTTTGCAAACAATAATCATAACAGGTTGTGTGATCACTATGTCCAAATATAATAAGTTTAATAAATGTACAAATAACAGTTTATGGTTTGATACCAGTGTACATTGTGTTACAGTTGGTTGTGTAAAGTATGACTTCAGTTCTTTGCTACAATGCTGTTTGTGTGACAAAAAGGGATAAGACACCCATCCTGTTTTCTGAAAGTGCATTGGAGTGAGAGTTGAAATCTTGACCTATGTAGAAATATCTCACGTGTACTAACATTTTCTACTGTGTATGTCATAGGTTTCTTATCCTCATTTCAACTAGTTCTCTCTTTTTTTTTGGCCACTGTTTGCATGATGCGCCACTTAGTGCAAACACGGGAACCGGAGAAAAAGAATGCCAGACTTGGCTGAACTTATCTTGTTTGTGCAAAGTTCAACAGTTCAATCAATGTTATTGCCTGTAGCAGCATGTACAAGTGTAGAGCTGGAGTGCAGATGGTCCTGGGTTCTAATATAGAGTGCGCAACTTTTTTTTTCACTGTTGTGACATTGCAGTTTATTGCAATGAAATGAAAAATTAACAGCTGTTATTTCAACTCTGTTGTGGTAACAGGTGTAAGTGTAGGACTGCCATACACATAGTCCTGTGTTCAAATACAACATATTCCATACATGTTTACTGTTGCTCCACTTTCCATTATAGTTGCTCTCACGTATAACACTTGACATAGTGTAGATGACACTAATTATATGTATGAGGGCTGGGATACTAATACTGTCTCGGTTATTTATTTATTTATTTATTTATCTATGTATCATCACATTTATTATCAAATGTATGACTGTGGGTATACTGTGTACTATGTTCTGGTAAGTATATTTCTGATGTCTGGACTGGCATGACCTTCACATTAGCCTAACACAAATACACAACTGCCTGTGTAATTTTTCACAGCTTGCCACTATTGTGTACTGCTTACCATCATGCAAACACAGGGCTCGGGGTGCACACTGCCGAGCACCATGTATGCATGATGGTAAGCAGTGCTCATCATTTTCAGTGTGCACTCTCCCAGTAAATGCAATAACTGGAATTGATGGGAAAACATAATTTTCCATTGCTTTTGATCCATGGTTGACATGGGAGATGGGTGTGAGATTTAGGGCTCAGAGATGGGGTGTCCAGGAGTCCAAGATTTTTGTTGGACTCCTGTTGAAACACCACAGTGCCAGGCTACTGCAGGGGGACTATTCTGGGTCCCAGTATAAGTCAGAGGCTTGGGATAGTTTGGCCAGGCTGTAACCAATGCCACCAGTATCCCCTGCACTAGTGACCAATGTAGGCACCACTTTAGTAACACACATCGCGGGAAGAGGGCTACCTTCAATACTTGGATCGAGGAATATAGGATGGAGGACATCCCACACATGTGTAAGAATGAAGTATATAGAGTACTTATAAGGCTTAAAAGCTGAATATAGGTAAGACTGGTATTCATAATGGCATTCCGTTCTGTTCTGTTTTTTCTACTTCTGCCATGGAATAGGGGTGAATATTAGGACTCATGGCAATAGACTGGTGAGGATGAGGAAGGCATGTGGTATGTATGCAGCAGAACAGTTGTGTTATTGTAGCACTAAAAGTTAAAGATAGCTTTTTTGGTATTTTATACAGTTGTATCAAATTGAGCATGCATATCTAAACTGTAAAAGCAAAGATGTATGCATTAGTCTGTAACAAAAATGAACAGTACAATATTAGACTTTAGCCAGAGGTTGTGAGTTCAAATACCACACTTCCCAAATATACAATACTGTTAATTCTTCAATTATGTGTAACTTAAAGGTATAAAGTAAAAGCTCTATACCAGTGGCACACATGGCCTGCTGTAAACTGTAATCCATATAACTGGAACATGCATATGTGTGACATATGCACATATAAAGGTGTACTTGCTGCAATCTGTAGTATAGTGTGCATCTGTTAAGAGCTGGTAGTCTTAAAATTAAAAGTTACCTGTTAGGGGCCTGGTAGTCATAAGAGTAAAGGTTAAGATAATGGAATCAAATAATTGCATTAACGCATTGTATGTCACATATGAAGTTACTAATGTTATCTCTTTTTTCTCTCACCCCAATGCTTATCTCTCTTTTGTATTTTATTTATTTATTTGTTTATTTATTTATTAATTTTATATTTTATTTTATTACATGTCATCAAAATGTGTTCATGTCATGCAAGTGTACCACATCATGAAATGCTCCACAGCAGCGTGGGGTAGGCCTGCCCCACAGGATCTGTCTGCACCCACTCCACCAGCTATGGCACTGTTGCCTAGAAGGTCTGGGAGCCACCACTGCTGCTGCCACTGCACTACCTGTCCCCTCAAGAAGTCCTGCCCTGGGAGATAGTCCAATGGCTCCCTGCAGGAGCAGTGATAGAGATGGTGAGTTTATCACTCACAACAAGTTGCCAGGGATGGTGCAAAAGACTGTGAGATGCACTGTTGGTGCATGCCTCTGCCAGCTGAAGAGGCTGCTCTCCCTCATTTTACAAAATACTAAGATGAGGAGAAGGAGATGTCATAGGTTCATAGGTCCATAGGATGGTACTAGGCTGTCAGACCTAGGGCCTATACAAGCATAGCCATAACAATTCCCTGGATATTTCTTCCCACAATAGTTACTTCCCTGGACCCCTGTCTAGCAGGGTGACTGGCATGATCCCCGGGGTGAATTTCCTACCTCCCATCCAATTGTCAAGGCTCCTTTTGAAGAGGGCCAAGGAGGCGCTCTGCTTGACATGTATGGGCAGTCTATTCCAGAGTATGGGTCAGGAAACTATCCCTCCTGCATGTTTTGTTCATTGTGATGACAAGGTTTAGATCCCTGGAGCATGTGGCTCTGAGGGATTTGGATTTCTTTAAGTGGAGCATGTTCAACAGCTCAGGGTTTGACATAGCCTTGTATGTTAAGCAGAGATTGCTTCTGAGTAGACAATATGCCACAGAGTATAGCTGGAGTTTTTTTAGATGGTCAGCATAGGGCATCTGCTTTAGGCCTGTGATTCTTTTAGTGAGGTATTTCTGCGGCCTTTCCAGCTGTTGCAGATGTCATGTGAGGTACATACCAAATGGGGTGTTGTAGTCTATAATGGGTCTAATGAAGGATGAGTACAGTGGGACAATGACCTCCTTTTTTCTGGATGCAAAGCTCTTAGTGATGAGGTGTGCCACATAGAAGTATTTCCTGACTGCTGTCAAGCTCTCCAGCCAGTGGTGGAGTGTGGTGACAGTGATGTCAGTCCTGCTGGTAAGGACTTGATTATCATTGTCAACCCAGATTGATGACCATGGGTCCTGGATGCCCCCACCCTTACTCCATCCATTTCAATCACCACCCCTGTCTCTTGCCTTGTTTGTTTTGTCTGTCTGCAATTGTTTCTTCACCTGTGCAACAGACCAGACCCAGACATACCTACAGCCCCTCTCCAACATTCCTCTCTCTCTCAAAAAAAAAATGTGCACCTGTCACACAAAAAAAGTGTCTCATACATAGCTCTCCATTTTGCACATGTGTCTTCTTGACACTCTTAATTCGTTCCAATTGGCTATACAACATGATTGTGTTGTGGTCACCCCTCCCTCTGGAGGTGACAGTCCAAATTCAGCTAATATTCTGCATATATTATTAGTTTTTACTGTTGAAGAAATGGATAGCGATGTTTTTTTCCTACCTTCCTCCTGTACATTCCTGTATTGCTTTCCATTTGTTCTTCCCTCTGCTTGCTCCCCATTTGTTCACAGTCCTATCTTTCCCATTTCTTTTCTTTAATGTATTATTGCATGATGGTGCACATCATGCAGCAACACACAGCAACAGTAATACAAAAGTAGTTAAAAGTATTATATATAGCTGTATTCGAACCCAGTACCAGCTGCCCAAAAAAAGGAATGTATCACTCCATTAACACATGCTACCACCCAGTCAATTAAATAACAGGTGTATTCCAGAGACTCAATACTAACTGTCAGACTTTAGCAGTGCTGGAGAAGCGATGGACCCCTTCACTTTTTGGGCTCCATGTTTGCTCAGAGGTGCCCATCATGCACTAACGGTAAGCGGCAGCAAACAGGTGAGGTTCCCCTGCACAATGCCACTTAACACAGCTGCAGTATGCCAACACACAGCAACGCATCTAGTATAAACAATTCATGGCATTGCATTATCACTCTGTAATGAAAAGTATTTTAAAGAATGACATGCACCTGTATTCAATCCCAGTACCATCTGACTCCAAAAAGGAATGCATCATTGCATTAACTGCATTAGCACCTTCTGTCACAGAGTCAGTTAAGTGTATTCCACAGACTCAGGACTAACTATCATACTTTAGCAATGCTGCCACTTGAAAAGTTACATGACATTCCCTTATTTACTGATCATTCTTAAGGTCTCATTTTTGCCCGTCGCACAATGCCACACAAACAAGTTAAGCACAGCCAAAACATCCATTCATTCCTCCATTTCCTGTGATTGTGCTAAGCACCATACCATGCAAACAATGTTCAAAAATAATAAAATAATAATAAAAAAATTGACAGAGAAAACACAATTTTCCAACAAAGGAGGTTGGATGTTAGTGAAACAGGCATACATTTACACTTTGTAAGCCTAACCTAACACACCCACCTGATGTAAGCATTTACAGTTGCCATCCATGAAACACAAACACTGAGGTAGTGCCTGCACTATGTTTACATCCCTACATAGATCCAATTTTTTGGGATTAGCAATTCTAATGAGTTCATAGCTCATTTGCATCTTCACCATGCTCTGAATCTACACCAGATGGCAAGTGTGTCGCAAGAGAAACTAAAGGGGAGCTGAACTGTTTATGTGTTGAACACATATGAAAGGATATTACTTTGGAATATATCTGCACAGAGGAGTACTGATTTAGATGATATGCCTGCAGTTCATCAGCTGCATATTACATATGCTGACATGTAACTATGAATAGTCTGTTTAATGTTTTTTATATTTATTTTCATTAGCATGAACTTTTACATTTTTATCTGTCTGCATTACTTAAAAGAGCACTTTATTTGGGGGGTGGGGGAGCAAGGCTGCATTTTCTATTATGGCACAAAAAAGATTATGTCGTTATTGTTACTTTCCTTTTGTTGCATCCAGCCTGTATCTAATGCTGTCGTGTGTTAAGGTCAGTTCTCTACAAATCTCACCTTTTACTTTTTATTCTGTCCATGTAGACTCCTTTCCAAACTGTATTCCAAAAGTTTTGGAATTCAGTGGGAACACCAGCACTGAGTCTACATGATTGATTTATAGCTTGTTGAATAGCTCCACCATGTTAGATTGGTTAATTAGCATGTAATTCAACTGCTTATGTTATAATTAGCATGCCACGATGTTTACCTTAATTGTGTAGGGGGTGCATGTCTGTACATGGCACTTACTGAATCAAAAAGCTTCCGTGGCTGTGTATGCATTGAGCCACAATGCGCACACAGTGAAAAATGACCCTGTAAACTTTATTTAATCCCCCTGCATATCTATTTCAATGTCTTTAACTAGTTCCAATAAATGTCATGCGTGTTGTAAGTTTGCCTTTATAAGCTGTATGGTGTTGTTTGATAGCTTGTCAGTAAGTATCATTAAAAGCTCTTTCATCGGTCTTCTGCCTGAAACAATAGGTCTGTAATTGAATTAACAGATATGTAATTTTTTCGTATCCCAAAATTGTGGCTATGATAGGCTTTTCCATTTACATATAACTCATAGTGTTCAAGAGATATTCTCTTAGTACTAACAATTAGATGGTGCAGTGGTGCAGCAGTAGCATTGTTGCCTCATAGCAAAAGGTTCTCCATTTCGATCCTTGGCTGGGGTGCTCTCTGTCCAGAGTCTGCATGTCCTCCCTGTGTTCATATGGCTTTTCTCCCACATTACAAAGACATGCATCTGGAGTGTTTCTCCCTTGGCCTCTGCTGAAAATTGGCTTCATTCCAAGTCGGACTTTCCCGGTTAACAAATGTTAAATAAAATGATAAATAAATTCAAGATGCTCACTATAAGTAATATTATAGCTTCTATTGCTAACAGACAGCAAGACCTTTTCATAATACATCCCATTATTAAGCAACCTTTCAATACTTTTTACATAATCCTTATAATTCATTAAGAAAATCCCTCTACCCTTGTCAACCTTTATAGTTTTAAAAATTCCTCAGAACCTGTACTATGGTTGTAGATGGGAGGTCATTACTTGTGTTTTTCAGTAGAAGACTCGGCTGTTGGCACTAAGTGGACGTGTCACTCTGGGCACCAAACTGTCTTGCTGCAACTCTGGTTGTCCAGCAAAACATTTTGTACTGAGCCATGCAAGACAGAGTCTAATAAAAGAAAGGAAGTAGATGTAGCAGAAGTAGAAATCCACAGGTGAGGAGAGGATGCGACTGGAGAAATATATTAACATTTAAAACAATGGTTTGGTTCAGGAACAAATATAAGGAAAGAATATGTTTTCCCTTCTGAAGATAATATACAAAGCAGGAATCTGAAACAAATGGAGCAGATACGGAATCAGTGTATAAAAGTAGCATTTGATATTTAAAAAATAATAAGCATTGTATCCAGATACACAAAAGGAATTTTAGGGCTTTAGTAGGTGTTTGTGACACTAAAGAAAAATATGATTATTTGTTTAACAATGAAGGAAATTTGACCAGGCCTTATGGTACAGAAGGATAAAGCCCTGACTATATCCCCAGTGAACTGTGTTTGACTGGAGGCATAGGTGCTGGGGGTACCAAATGACTTGAGGATAGGAGTGTGCAGCCAATGCTGGCTCAGCAATCCTTCGGGGAGGGGGCTAGTTTGACTCACTGCATTAATGGTATCTGCAGGATTGCAGGTATATCACCAGAGCATGAAGAGTCTACTGTGCCCATGCAGCAATTGGTATCCCTACCATGGTCAAATGCTTACACAAGCACAGAAATGAGCATGTACCTTTCTGTACAGCTGCAGCAAAGCTTGGAAGGTTGATGAGGGGGTGGGGATAGGTCAGTCCGCAGGAGCAGCGGAGTGGCTCACTCCCTAACACCTGACTTTCATCTTCACTGCACAAAAAATGGGCTTGAGGATCTCATCCTAATGGAGGAGTGAACGAGTCAACTGGATACAGAAAGGGTAGCCATTGGGCTGATCCTACAGGCCACAAAAAATGAAGGAAAAAAGAAGTAGAGGGGAAAAAGCCTGTTATACATGTATGTGAACTTTATACATGCATTTGGGGTTTAATAATATCTACAGTAAATTCCATATTTGAGGATAATTTGCCTACAAAAGGTGACAGTGATTTTAAAAGTGAGGGAGGACAGATTCCTTAAAGAAAAAAATGAAGTAGACGAAGAGCTGGAACCCACTTTCATATTGAATCTAAACTTAAAATTGCTGATTAAAAACTATTAAAATAGTCTAACAAAGTACTACCTGACATGACAGTGTTAAGGGAAGAAACACAGATGATGTTATAGGAATATTTTCAAAGAAGTATGACTTAATGGTGTGAAATGTTTTTGGCAGATTTAGATCAAAAGTCTTTAATAATGGTGTATATAAGTATTCATGGGTGAGCTAAAAGAAACAGTGGTGGAAAATAATTTGTGGCAATTAAGAAACTTTATGCAGGTACAAAGGACAGGGCATTCATAAACATGTTTCAGGCTTTTATTATTGTTGTATATAAAGCAGAGCTACTATATTGCCTCAACATGCATAAGCTCTAAACTGGTCTATGTTTAACTGTCAAATGACATTTGAATCAAACAACTAAACACTGAACCATATCCATTGAACATTCATTCAGCGAATGAGAAAGTAACTAGTTGGCCGACACATCTCCATCTCCCCTTTTCCCCATTGTAGCGTGGCCTTAGCATTGGTATATATAGTTAGGGGGTATGGGGTGAAAGTTCCCACATTGGGTGTGGGGTGCAAAGCCCCCAACCTAGGTACATTTGTAATACTGCGATGTATTTGACAGGGAAGAGTTGCTAACTAAATTTCCTGTCAAAAAAATGAATGTTCGCTGAATGAACGTTCAATGTATAGGGTTTGATGTTTAGCAGTTCAATGCAAATGTCATTCAATGGTTAAACAGAGACGCCCTCTAAACACAATGGTTTACACACTTCTGCACAAAATTCATTACATTTAGTTTAACTTAGCTCTAAAGGTACACTCAGTGAGAAAGAAATTCAAGAAAACATGTAAAACTAGCATTTTTGCAGAGGGACAAACTCCTCTGCAAACCTCAGACTCTCATCATTTATATATTCTCCCACTGGTGATATCACATACTTCAGAGAAATCCTAATTATTCTTGGAACATGAAAATATTTTTATCACTATTTCTCTTTTATCTTCAATCTTGAAGTAGGACTAACAGTAATGCATCAAGCCTAATCATATCAACAATAAGAAATGAGAAAAAACATCAAGAGAAAAAAAAGTACTTTGAGCAAACATCAGCCAAGCAAACAGAAAATGAACAAATACAGGTCAAGAAACTCATCAGTATAAACTCTAAACAAAAGTTAGGCAAAGCTACCTATTAACCACCTTTCCATATGTTTGCTACATTAAGACAAACTGAGAATAAGTGTTTGACAGCTCAGAAAATAACTGCTTTTGCAGATGACGGCTGTGTGATCCTCACCAAAGAATGTAAGTAAATGGATCTTGATATTTCTGTTAATATATCATCACAGGGGAACTAAATATAAATAAAGACAAAACTGTAAGGATGTGTTTGAGGTTTATGAAAAAGAAAACCAGTTAAGGAGTGTTTTCTTCCTGATTGTTAAGAAAAAACAACAGCAATGACGTGTAAAACTGAGAAGAAGGGATAAGGAAAAGAATGAAGGAATGATCTAGAAAAGAAGTAGGTGAAGCGCTAAATGCCAAACAGGTAGGGAGTGACAAAATGGGTGATACAATATATTTTACTCATGTTTTACTTATGTGATTGTTGTCGTTCTGTAGTTATTCATTATGTACATGGTTAATAAGGATACACTTTGGGAGTTATATTGGTTGAAAAGATGAAACTCCATTAAATGGAAGAGTTGTATTTTCTGTTTGGGAGTGCTCTATCCTAGCTTTTCTGTGCATTTTTGATTTTTTTGAGGTTTCTGTGTTCTACAGCTAGGAACTGTAATAGTGTGCATTACTATAATTGCCTGTTTACAGTTAAAAGCATTCTCTAGAGTCTGCTTGCTCCTTGATCTGTTTAAAACTTTCATTTAGTGGCTACAGCTAGGAACTGTAATAGTGTGCATTACTATAATTGCATTTTTATGTAATTACTAAATTGTAAACTGCTTTTTCATACTGAGACTTGTATTTTCTCTTTGTGGGTGTTCTTTCTATGCTTTTAAAGTGAGGTTTCTGTGTTCTGCTCAGGTGGTATAATCTTGAGAGAGGCCTGTTGTCTAGGCTGGTAGTTTTGTTTGAGTTTCCTGTGTTTCTGGCAGCCATTTTCTGTTGATTGTCTTTATTATTATTGAGAGTAACAAGGCCTCCTGACCTTCTGTAGTATGAGTGATTGGGTAATAGCAGGGGCTGAGTAGTAATTTGATCTTCCAGCTCTTCCATTCTTACTGGTATATAAACCCTGTGTCTTATAAAGGTTGCGCTTGTATTGCTCAGGTTGTGGATTGCACTGCATTACTGAAACTAAGTGGAAATTCCTTAAGATTCCAAGAGCAGGATAAGTTATTTCTTGCACTTATTTCACTGAACTGCACTTCTGAAACACTTATAATTGTGCTATACAGTTGATCTACTACTTTGTGCACTGTTATAAAGCTTTTTTTATTGTGTCACTGCATTTATGTACTGTTTTATACTGTTTTAACTGTATTTTTCATTGCTAGATACTGTTTCATTACTCTAATTGCATGTTTACTGAATTACTTAACTGTAAACTGTTTTTTCATACTGAGAGTTATATTTTCTGTTTGTGAGTGCTCTATCCGAGCTTTTCTGTGCATTTTTGATTTTTTTAGGTTTCTGTGTTCTACAGCTAGGAACTGTAATAGTGTGCATTACTATAATTGTCTGTTTACAGTTAAAAGCATTCTCTAGAGTCTGCTTGCTCCTTGATCTGTTTAAAATTTTTATTTAGTGGCTACAGCTAGGAACTGTAATAGTGTGCATTACTATAATTGCATTTTTATGTAATTACTAAATTGTAAACTGCTTTTTCATACTGAGACTTGTATTTTCTCTTTGTGGGTGTTCTTTCTATGCTTTAAAGTGAGGTTTCTGTGTTCTGCTCAGGTGGCATAAAGAGGCCTGTTATCTAGGCTGGTAGTTTTCTTTGAGTTTCCTGTGTTTCTGGAAGCCATTTTCTGCTGATTGTCTTTATTATTATTGAGAGTAACAAGGCCTCCTGACCTTCTGTAGTACGAGTGATTGGGTAATAGCAGGGGCTGAGTAGTAATTTGATTTTCCAACTCTTCCATTCTTACTGGTATATAAACCCTGTGTCTTATAAAGGTTGCGCTTGTATTGCTCAGGTTGTGGATTGCATTGCATTACTGAAACTAAGTGGAAATTCCTTAAGATTCCAAGAGCAGGATAAGTTATTTCTTGCACTTATTTCACTGAACTGCACTTCTGAAATGCTTATAATTGTGCTATACAGTTGATCTACTACATTTTTCACTGTTATAAAGCTTTTTTTATTGTGTCACTGCATTTATGTACTGTTTTATACTGTTTTAACTGTATTTTTCATTGCTAGATACTGTTCCATTACTCTAATTGCATGTTTACTGAATTAATTAACTGTAAACTGCTTTTTCATACTGAGAGTTGTATTTTCTGTTTGTGAGTGCTCTATCCGAGCTTTTCTGTGCATTTTTGATTTTTTGAGGTTTCTGTGTTCTACAGCTAGGAACTGTAATAGTGTGCATTACTATAATTGTCCGTTTAAAGTTAAAAGCATTCTCTAGAGTCTGCTTGCTACTTGATCTGTTTAAAACTTTCATTTAGTGGCTACAGCTAGGAACTGTAATAGTGTGCATTACTATAACTGCATTTTTATTTAATTACTAAATTGTAAACTGCTTTTTTCATACGCAGACTTGTATTTTCTCTTTGTGGGTGTTCTTTCTATGCTTTTAAAGTGAGGTTTCTGTATTCTGCTCAGGTGGCATAATCTTGATAGAGGCCTTTTGTCTAGGCTGATAGATTTGTTTGAGTTTCCTGTGTTTCTGGCAGCCATTTTCTGCTGATTGTCTTCATTATTATTGAGAATAACAAGGCCTCCTGACCTTCTGTAGTACGAATGATTGGGTAATAACAGGGGCTGAGTAGTAATTTGATCTTCCAACTCTTCCATTCTTACTGGTGTATAAACCCTGTATCTTATAAAGGTTGTGCTTGTATTGCTCAGGCTGTGGATTGCATTGCATTACTGAAACTAAGTGGAAATTCCTTAAGATTCCAAGAGCAGGATACGTTATTTCTTACACTTATTTCACTGAACTGCATTTCTGAAATGTTTATAATTGTGCTATACAGTTAATCTACTACATTTTGCTCTGTTATAAAGCTTTTTTTATTGTTTCACTGCATTTATGTACTGTTTATACTGTTTTAACTGTATTTTTCATTGCTAGATACTGTTTCATTACTCTAATTGCATGTTTACTGAATTACTTAACTGTAAACTGCTTTTTCATACTGAGAGTTATATTTTCTGTTTGTGAGTGCTCTATCCGAGCTTTTCTGTGCATTTTTGATTTTTTGAGGTTTCTGTGTTCTACAGCTAGGAACTGTAATAGTGTGCATTACTATAATTGTCTGTTTACAGTTAAAAGCATTCTCTAGAGTCTGCTTGCTCCTTGATCTGTTTAAAACTTTCATTTAGTGGCTACAGCTAGGAACTATAATAGTGTGCATTACTATAATTGCATTTTTATGTAATTACTAAATTGTATTTTCTCTTTGTGGGTGTTCTTTCTATGCTTTTAAAGTGAGGTTTTTGTGTTCTGCTCAGGTGGCATAATCTTGATAGAGGCCTTTTGTCTAGGCTGATAGTTTTGTTTGAGTTTCCTGTGTTTCTGGCAGCCATTTTCTGCTGATTGTCTTCATTATTATTGAGAGTAACAAGGCCTCCTGACCTTCTGTAGTAGGAGTGATTGGGTAATAGCAGGGGCTGAGTAGTAATTTGATCTTCCAACGTTTCCATTCTTACTGGTGTATAAACCCTGTGTCTTATAAAGGTTGTGCTTGTATTGCTCAGACTGTGGATTGCATTGCATTACTGAAACTAAGTGGAAATTCCTTAAGATTCCAAGAGCAGGATAAGTTATTTCTTACACTTATTTCACTGAACTGCACTTCTGAAATGCTTATAATTGTGCTATACAGTTGATCTACTACATTCTGCACTGTTATAAAGCTTTTTTTTTTGTTTCACTGCATTCATGTACTGTTTTACACTGTTTTAACTGTATTTTTCCATGTTACATACTATTTCATTACTCTAATTGCATGTTTACTGAATTACTTAACTGTAAACTGCTTTTTCATACTGAGAGCTGTATTTTCTGTTTGTGAGAGCTCTATCCGAGCTTTTCTGTGCATTTTTGATTTTTTGAGGTTTCTGTGTTCTACAGCTAGGAACTGTAATAGTGTGCATTACTATAATTGTCTATTTACAGTTAAAAGCATTCCCTAGAGTCTGCTTGCTCCTTGATCTGTTTAAAACTTTCATTTAGTGGCTACAGCTAGGAACTGTAATTTCTCCCATCCACCCTCCCTAGTGTTATGTGTTCTTATATTTAGTGGCTTTGCAGTTGCCCGCCCATACTGTATATTTGATCTGTGACACTCCTCCCAGTCTAGTGTCATTAGTTCATCCAATCTAATAGAGAACATTTGTGAAGGCCAACCCACTCTAAGATTCTTAACATTGAATTAACTTCTTTCCCAGCTTTCTCCATTTCCACTTTCACTGAAAAAAAAATCTAAGCTTGCTTCCCCACTTTCCTGTGGCAGGTCATGTCCAGATGTGGATTTGCTGTGTCCAGGACTGTTTGTGAACTCCTAAGTGCCCCCCCCCCCCAGTTAACTGGGGTTCAACTATTCCTGGTGCCATAAAGTCTGTTCTTCAAATTTTCCCTTGCAACTAGCCAGCTTTTTAGTTTTAGCACTCAAATCTGTTTCTTTGAGCTCAGCACTTGTTCAGAACTCATTGTAAGCACTAAATAAGTTGCAAATTACTACAGCACTCAACTTTCCTCACTTGTCTAGGGGAAAACAGTTTTTAGTACTTAATAAATAAGCACCTATTCAAGCATGTCTAAAGGTCAGCTCCTGGTGTTTTCTCCTGTCTACCCGATGAATCTGGGCATTTTGGGACAATGTAGCAATTGCCTCGTGTGCACAGACAATCCTCTCCTCCTACTGCCCAACACTACGACCTGTGAGAGATGCACTTATATAACCAAAGTGGAAGCAAAGCTGTCTTCACCGAAGACTGGACTAGACAGTCAAGAGGAGAAGGTAAACACTTGGACTGCACCACACTCATCACATAGTCCCTCAAAACCTACACCACCAAAACACACATACAGAAGCACAAAACACACATCTACATTCACAGAGGCTCTCAGTACAAATCTGCCCAAACAACAGAGACCTCCAAAGCAGAAATGCAAGCAACCTCCACCCCCCCCAACACAACCCAAATGACACATAGCCCACATACTCTGTGTGCCACTCAACTACAGCCCATAAGGCATAACGTACCCAACACTCTAGTCATAGGTGATTGTATAGTCAGGCACACTGATGTTCCACTCACCAGGCTAAACAAGGAAAAAGTTACTGTCAGCTGCCTGTCAGGTGCCAGGATCCACCACATAATGCATGCACTCAGGTCACTCCACAACAAGTACAAATATGACTCTGTCATTGTCCATGTTGGTGTGAATAACCTGAGACGTACCTCTCTGGACTACATGAAAAGAGACATGGAGGAGCTCTCCGATCTTCTAGCCCAGGCAGGTATGACCCTAGCCCTGAGTAGCATCCTGCCATCACCCAGAATTATACCACAGTACAAGGACAAAATGATTGACTTTAACAATTGGCTAAGCTTCTGGTGTCATTCTAAGGGAATCCAGTATCTGTCTGCCTGGGATGACATGATCGACAGACCACGCTGCTTTGCCAGAGATGGCCTGCACCTGTCGCCCTTGGGATTCCGGATACCGGCAAAGGCTCTTGCCACCCCTATAGTGCCTTTTTTAGGCAAGGTTCAAATGATATATTCACCACCATAACAGGTACAAGCAAGCAAGAAAAATCTGAGGGTAATACTACTCAATGCTAGAGGTCTAAACCTCAAAATGCACTCACTCGAGGCACTCCTTAAAATGGAAAACATTGACATCTGTGCAGTGACAGAGACCTGGTTCAAAGCTCCAGAGAGCACCCCTGCATTACCTGGCTATAATTCATACCACACCTTTCGGCCACCAAACCCGGACCAAAACACTAAAGGTGGAGGCATGTCCATATTCATTAAGGATATCCACACCTCCAAGCTAGCTGCTCAGCATAATGCATCAGAGATTATCCAAGTTCAACTAACTCTGGGCAAAACCGCAATCCAGATTGTAGCTTGCTACAGACCCCCCACCATGCCCCAGGATTCCCACTCCTCTTTTCTTGATACACTGGAAAATATTAAGGTACAACCCAACACTCTAATAATGGGTGATTTCAACTACCCTACCATTAACTGGGAAAACTACTCATGCACCAACTCTTTTGCTCAATGTTTTCTGGAAATCATCAATTCCAACGCTTTGGATCAACTTATCCACACCCCCACCAGGGGGCAGCAATATCCCTGACCTGGTCATCAACAACATGGGTGACCGGTGTTCCACACCAGAGGTCAGCTCCTTGTTGGTCAGATCCGACCACAAGCTAATCACCCTAAACATCCACATCCTTCTCCCACCCCCAATTAGGAAAACAACCGTAAAAAATTTCTCCAAAGCCAACTTCACGTTTCTTAAGACAGAAGTGGCAAACTTCACGACACCCATGCAGATGGACAATAGAGGTACAACTGCTGATTCCTACACAAATGCACTTTATAAGTAATGTAGGGATTGTGCTATCCCTAACAGAACCAAGATGCTATCCTCCAAAAAAAGCAAGCCAATCTGGTGGTCTTCTGCCATAAACAAACTCTACAACAGAAGAAAGAAACTGTTGCAAAAAAGAGTAAAATCCCATGATTGGAGGAACTCCCTGGTCAGCCTCAGTAAGAATCTGAGATCCCTCATAAAATCCTCCAAAGCTAGTTATGAAAACAAAATCGCCACTGATTCTAAAGACAGCCACAAAGCATTCTATAGCTATGTCAAGAATCTCAATGGCAACACTCAGATCTGCTCTGAGTTAGAGCACAATGACACTAAATATACAGAACCAACTGATATTGCCAACATCCTGGCAAATTAGTTCAGTGCTAACTTTACCCCCCTCTCACCCCCTAAAGGGCCCATTTTTATTCCAGAAGAATGTAAAGTTCCTGTAATCACAGCTGCACAGGTAAAAACCTCACTCTCCAAAGCAAAGAACACAACATCCATGGGACCTGACAACATCCCAGGCTGCCTTTTACACGAACTACAAAATGAACTGGCACCCCACCTAAGTACCATGTTCAATCATAGCCTCACCTCAGGCTTTGTGCCTATGGAATGGTGCACTGCGACAGTTATCCCACTCCACAAAGGGGGGGGCACAACAGACCCCGGGAACTACCGCCCCATTAGCCTGACAAGCCTGGTCTGCAAGGCCATGGAACATATCATCATGGAACTCATAAACAAAGACATTGGAGATCTCCAAACTCTGGACCCCACACAGTTCGGGTTTGTAAAAGGCAGATCATGTCTCCTAAACCTGATAGACTTCTTTGACGTAGTCAACAAGGCCATAGATGAGGGTAAGGTGGTTCACACAGCCTATCTAGATCTCGCTAAGGCGTTCGACACCATCACCCACTCTGGAATTATAGATAAACTCACTAAACTAGGTAGAAATCCCTATGTCACAAGATGGGTTGCCAACTTGCTTACAGACAGAACCCACACTGTGAAATTAGCAGACTCCAAATCAGACTTCAGACCAGTGACAAGTGGAGTACCACAGGGTTCAGTCCTGGGTCCTCTCCTGTTTGGTATCTACTTCTCTGAAGTACAGGTTAACACAGAACATCTTTGGCTAACTAAATTCGCAGATGACTGCATACTAGGAGCCATAATCGAAACTCCTAATGATGTGGACATCCTACAAAAGGGCCTCACTGAGACAGATGCCTGGTGTCAAAGCCATGGTCTCAAGCTCAATGCCAAAAAGTGCATTGTCATCCCCTTTGGTAAAAACTCTGTACCCATGAACTACCACATAGGCGGTAGTCTACTTAACACCGAAAGTGTGATAAGAGACCTTGGGACACAGGTGGACAGTAGTCTCTCCTTTGATAATCACATCGCCACAGTGGTCAGGAACTCCTTCTATGTGGCACACTTCATCACAAAAGGTTTCTCATCCAGAAAAAAAGAGGTCATTGTTCCCCTCTACTCATCACTCATTAGACCCATTATAGAGTACAACGCCCCTTTTGGTATGTACCTCACAAGACATCTACAACAACTGGAAAGACCACAAAAATACCTCACAAAGAGGATTACTGGCCTCAAACAGAAGCCTTACACAGACCATCTCAAAAAACACCAGCTTTACTCCGTCACATATCGCCTACTCAGAGGCGATCTCTGCCTAACATACAAAGCTATGTCAAACCCAGAGCTGTTGGACATGCTCCACTTAAAGAAATCCCAATCCCTCTGAGCTACATGCTCTAGGGACCTAAACCTTGTCATCACAATAAACAGAACATGCTAGAGGGATAGATTCCTGTCCCAGAGACTTCCCATACTCTGGAACAGACTACCTATCTATGTCAAACAAAGCTCATCATTAGCACTCTTCAAGAAAAATCTTGATGATTGGATGGGTAATAGGAAATTCACCCCGGGGATCACTTCTGTGGTTCTGCTTGACAGAGGCACAGGAAAATAATTTTCTTGGGTGGTGAAAGCCAGGGTACCTTTTTGGCTAGGCTTGTATAGGCCCTAGGGCCAATAGCCTAGTACCTACCTATGAACCTATGAACCTACTGCAGATTAAAAAAATTAGCAGGTTGAGGCATTAAACCACGATACTTTTTTTCTTTTAGTTAATTACTTATGAAATAGAACATAAATAGAGAAACGCCTGCTGCATAAGAACGCAACACGTCCAAATGGATTACCAATTGCGGGATGAAAAAAAGAAGAAAAAGGTACAAAAAAGAAATATAAAGAAGTGAATGTTTGATTAAAGAAGCAAACACTAAGATAAGACTAAAACATGACAAATTGAAGTACACGAAGAAGGCACAGATGGTAGAAATACATTTTGAAAGGGATCCTAGGGAACAAAAACAAAGAAAACTGAAAAAAAAGTATATTTAAAGGAAGTATTGAAGAAAGGTTTCTCTCATGTGTGAAATGCTATATGGATGTATGAGCAGGAAAAAAAGAGGTGCAAAAGAAAGTAAAAGGGTGTGAGGGAAAGTTATATGAGGCAAAAAATAACCTACAATCATATATTTCCATGCATATACAGTAAACATTTGTGTGTGTTTCTTAAGTAAGGAATGGATGTTTGTGTCACTTATTACTTATGAAAATGTAATTTTTGAAATACAAAAAAAAGAATGGATCTTAAGGAAATATATATAAGAAATAATATAGCCCACTATTAAAATATACATGTACAATTCTGAGTACCTTAATAATATTACAGAATGTAAATATCTATTTCAGAAAACTGGAAAATAAGATGAGATATGGTATCCTGGAAATCAAAAAGAATTAACAATGAATGTATGAAATGCAGACTCATTATGGCTACAGAATGATATGAAAACAATTTAGAAATTTAGGAGAGTATAAATGTAAAGTGTAGTGTAGTTTTGTAGAATTTTTTCTCTGCTGTTCTGATTTCTTATTTCAATAAAGATTTCTTCTATATAACTGTGATAAGATCTTTAACATTCATGTCAGCTACATCTACCTTAGACAAATGTATTTATTTATACAGTTTGTTAACTGATGTAAAGCAATGATCCCATTGGACCAATTTCAGTCTCAACCCAGAATGTGGACACACTTCTTCTTCTTCTATCGGCTGCTCCCGTTAGGGGTCGCCGCAGCAGATCAACTGTCTCCATTTCTTCTTGTCCTCTGCATCTTGCTCTGTCACACCAACCACCTGCATGTCCTCTCTCACACATCCATAAACCTTATCTTAGGCCTTCCTCTTTTCCTGTTACCTGGCAGCTTCATCCTTAGCATCTTTTTCCCAATATACTCTGCATCCCTCCTCAGCACATGTCCCAATCAACGTAATCTTGCCTCTCTGGCTTTGTCTCTGAACCTTCCAACCTGGGCTGACCCTCTAATATACTTTTTCCTAATCCTGTCTATCCTCATCACACCCAGTGCAAATCTTAACATCTTCAACTCTGCCACGTCAAGCTCTGACTCCTGCCTTTTCGTCAATGCCACTGTCTCCAGCCCATATATACGCATCAAGTGGAAAAAATAAAAAAATAATTTACACAGAGGACACCGAAAACAAAGATATAGCTAATATACAACAGAAAAAAGTATTTAAGAAGGTAGTCAACAGAAAACACTTTGTACAACATTTACATCAGTTACAGTATGACACATTATGCGGTAGAGAAGAGATGCTATAGTGAAAATTATAGGCTGTATGTGTCAGAGATTAGGGAGACTAAATTATGTGATCTAAAGCAGATGTACAAGCAGCTTGTTCTGTGAAATATTCTTTAAGTTGTGCCTGAAAGAAAGAGTAGTTAAAGAGGTCTTTAAGATTTGAGGGAAAATCCCTCCAGAGCTTAGGTCCAAGGGTAGAAAGGGAGTAGCTGGAGCACTACAGTCTGATTTTAGATGCTGCAAGAGATGTCCTGAGTGGCTATGAGATCTAAGGTTATATGAGGGAGGCTGTCTAAGCAATCTAGAAGGAAAGAGAAGGACAGGAGTTTTCTTTCAGAAGTCGGAAAAGTTGAGAGCCAAGGAATAGATTGGCTCATTGCTGAACCGGCAGCCAGTTGGCTTTGCTAGTTTAAGGCAGTGGTGTTCATACTTTGAGGAAAGGGAAACAAAATGGCAGATGGAGTTGGAAATTGTTTGAATGGTGGTAGTTTTGTTTGAAAGCAGATGCTACAAGAGGTTAACATTACTCAAGTTGGGCTAGAGGAATCCCTTTGCCAATAGCATTTCTTGTTGGACAGGAGAGGAAAGACGAGATTTTATTGGCACAAAAGTATAAGAAGTTTATCTTTTTCTAGGTGTTTTTGAGCTGATGGTGGAAATTAAGTGAGGGATAAAGCCAGATTCCTAGGTATCTGAAGGTATTAACCGGCTCAATGTCATTATTAAAGTGGTCAAGAATAAGAAGTGAGTTGGAGTTCTTTTGCCTTTTAGTGGCAATTCTGAAGAGCACAGTTTCAATATTTGAGGCGTCAAGTAATAGTTTTTGCTCCTGAGCTAGTTAAAGAGGAAGAGAAAATGATTTTGTAGATCATGTTGTGGGTTGTGTTGTTGCAGCAGAAGATAATCATGTCACTGGCATATGGTAAGACTGGAAGTTGGGGAAGGTAGAGCAAAAGCTTAGTTATAAAAATAGAGAAAAGAAAAGGGGGCAGTACGCAGCCTTGTAAGACTCCTTTAAATAAGGACATACTGGCTGGTGTTCTTTTGTTAAAATGTCAGTGGGTTGATAATTTTGGAACCAGGGAATAGCGTCAAGGCTACTGCCAATGTCAGTGAGGTGATTAATTAGGATCTGGTGGTCAACCGAGTCAAAGATTCTGGTAAGGTCTATAGATATGGCTCCCAAAAGGAGCCCTTTGTCCATAGCTAAAAGCGTGTGATCAGTGAAGGTACAAAGTGCAGTGGAAGTGCTGTGGCCAGATAAGAAACCATGCTGCTTGGAAGAGGGGAGGCAGTGTAGACTGATGTAGTTTGACAGTTGATTATTGGCCATTTTTTCTCAAAATTTCCAAAAGGCTTGGTGGAGGGAGATTGGGCAGTAATCATTGGGAGCATGGTGTTGGATTTTTTGGGGGAAGGTGTAATTTCTCCTGCTTTCCATATATTTTGAGTTAAGCAAAGGTTGTAAATATATAGCAGGGGAGTAGCAATGTATTCCCCACATTGACCTATGAACCAGGGGAAGAGGGTGTCCATTCCTACAGGTCAGTCAAAGTTTAGGTTTTGAGAGAGGTATAATATCTTTGGCTATGATCTTTTTAAAGTAGAAGAGGGAAGTATAAAAGGGAGGTGAAGGAGAGGCTGAGTGAGAGAGTAAAATCCATGAGCTGATGGAGGGGATAGTGAAGAAGTGAGTACTAAAGTCTGAGAATGACAGAGAAAAGGAGGAAGAATGACCATCAGGAGGAGTATTATGACCTGTTAACCGGTTGATCTCTGCCCAGAACTGTTTAGAGGAGTGAAAAAGTGAGCCAGGTGTCTTTCTTGGGATTGTACGGTCTTGAGACTATAGGGAAGAATGAGTCTTGTATATAACAGCTAAGTTGAGTGAAGAGCTGTGCAGCATTGTTAGGGCCTGATAAAGACAGAATAGACTCTCAGTTAAGAGATGATAAATGTCTTTTTAGTTTGGTAATGTTTACTTGCAGTTTATGTTGGATGTGACAATTTGCAATCAAGGTGGATATTAAGAAGGCTTATAGGACAGTGATCATTTAGGTTGGGAGGGTGGGTAGAGATAGGAAAAATAAGTGATTATTTTTTAACATTTCATGCAAAATACAGATTACATAACATTATATCTATATACAAATCAAACCGTATGCAGGACAGAATGCTGATTTAATTACAGAAGCATTCATATTATTCTTATACTGTAAGTAATGAGTTTTAAACATGCACCATTTCTGAGAAGTCAGTCTACTATTTTCAAAATGGACTCTTCTGTAATTTTTACTCCCACTCTTTTTTCCCCATTAAACCTACCCACTGCCTGTTAATAACTGAAAAACAAATCTTTAATAAATCAATTGTTAACAAATAGTAATAAACAGACTCAGAGGTAAATATTATTTCTCATAAATAAATGCAGCAATGAAATATAGTACTGTGAGAGTGCTGCAGTCTGAATAGCAGATTGTCTGTGTGTGTGTGTGTGTGTGTGTGTGTGTGTGTGTGTGTGTGTGTGTGTGTGTGTGTGTGTGTGTGTGTGTGTGTGTGTGTGTGTTGTGTTGTGTATAAAAGTATGCTTTCAGAGTTTGAAAATGTTAGTAACTGCATATAAGATAACTGAAATAATACAGCTAACCAATAGGTGAATGGTTTCTGTATCTTGCCTGTTTTCTTTCTTTCTTGGTTTCCCCTTTGTCAGTTGTTTGTAGTTTCCTGAATCAGTATTCCTTTTATTATATTGCCTCCCCCTTCCCTATGTTTGCATGGGGTTAACACTGACTCTGTTTATGCTTCTCAGAATTCATGTATGGTTCTGGCAATATCATTAGAGCAAGACTGTTTTACCTGGGACATTTTTCAGATTATCAATGTTACTATATCTTTCTATGACTTATCAAGACAAAGTACTGAGATGTTATTGCATTTTAGCCCGTGTGTAATAGTATCTGCCCATTTGTACTTAATTGGTTGCAACATACATTCCATTCAGCAAGATACAGTTGGGATTGAGTTAACACTATGGGCAGCTTTCTATATACAGTGAAGAGACAAATCACAATCTGATATGCTAGTATCACTGCTGGGATGTTCCCACAGACGTTATGAGAAGATTGGGTCTCCATTCCATTTTGAAAATGATTATTACAAGTCCATTTTTTAATGAGGAGATGTAGAATAGCATCTGTTATAAAAAGATTCATAAAATTCGTTTTTTCATGTACAGTGTGATACACATATAGAAGACATTTTTCATTTTTAAATACAGTAGCACAGGACAGCGTATATGGTAGTCCTAAAAGTAACAATGTATGAAAAATGACAGCACTCTATCACAGCTATAATCTCATTTATACACTGTCCATGTGAACTAATTTATTTTATGGTTCTGGAATGTCTGGGTTTTTGTTTGTGTGTGTGTGTGTGTGTGTGTGTGTGTGTGTGTGTGTGTGTGTGTGTGTGTGTGTGTGTGTGTGTGTGTGTGTGAGTGTGTGTGTGCGTGTGTGTGTTTGTGTGTGTGCACAGACATACCAGCTTAGCACTTTTGTTCATGTTATGACTTGATGTATTCATTTATTCATTCCCTTGTAACACTCTTAACCTATTTCAAGGTCACAGGGCAGCCACAGTCTGTACCAGCACTCTGTGGGTACAATGCAGTGAAGCTAATAACAAACAGCCACAAACAATATAATAATTATAACATTAGAGGCTCAGTGGAAACACAGACACATACAACTAACTACATTTGCTTTGCCATATTTTACATTTCTCTTTTCCCTATGTTATGCTTACTAAATATAAATGAAAACATGAAAACATGACATTTTCATTAGGTCTCATTTCAATTGCATCTTTATAGTTTAATTCCTACCTAAAAACATAGGGCCAGATTCAGGAAGCCTCCGTGTAAGAGTTATAACTCTTACACGGAGGCTGCAGTTAAACGGTGTGATGTCAGCATGTCATGCATATGCATGAGGTGCATGAGGCATGCTGAATCACACTGTAACTCTTACACAGTCCATGTAAGAGAGTAGGGGGCGTGTCCATAGGCTAAGCCCTGCATGCGGACACGCCCCCGTAAGTGTAGAATGGCTGAAAGCAAACAGCCACGAGAGAGGCCATGGAAATGTAAACAAACATACTACACAACACATTCCCCCACAGACCATCAGTGTACAAAGTGAACAGAGGCTATAAAATGAAAATAAAAACTGTTTTATTTTTTTTAACCCCCGTAAATGTGTGCTACTTTGTGCGCTCGTGTGCGCGGGTGTGCTACTAGCGCAGCTGCAGTTAGCAATCAGTGGAAAAGGATATGAGAGCTAAATATGGAAAGTAAGCCAAGAAGAAATAGCTTAGCGGTAGAGTTGCCGGCGTAAGAGTAGGCAGGCAGGGTTCGAGCCCACACAACAACCTTTTTTTTTTGTAAAAAAGCCCCTGGCAGTATTGTACAAATGTGAAAGTATACCCTTTTGTAAAATGGAATGAAATGGAGCAGATATATTGAAGTAACACAATAATAAAAATAATTAGAAATGTACTGATAGCTAAGCTGCTGTGAGACACAGTGCCCGTAGCTGCGTAGTGTTTAAAAAGCTGCAAACTGTATGCCCATTGCTAAGCACCGGTTTAACAGGCTGAAACTGTTTGCAACTAGCTGTGCTTAGCTTAACATGTGTGTCACTAGCCAATTAAGGTTTATCCCAGCGCACACCATTTGCGCGCCACTCCCACAAGCTAACTGCCAGTGCGCATGCATTAGCTCCGCACAAACGAGTGCAGACCTGCTTTTAAGTGCTTAAAAGTGCTTATGGCATGTTTGATTGACAGGTCCTCAACTCATTTCTGTCAGGAAAATTAAAAATCAGTGGTTAGATTTGAACCAAGGATACCATGCACTAGAGTCAAGGTACTAAACCACTAAGCCATGACAGCAATACCTAAAAATGCAGAAATAGCATATATATGGGATAAAATCCAGAATGGAGCATGATAAAGCATTTCCAGTGAAGTAGATACAATTCCAAAACGGCCAATCAGAGAAATGTGTGGGAAAAGCGGCATATATAAGCCCCATAGGCGGGAATACACACCAGAACCGATTGTAGAACAGACCTGCAGTCAGAATGAGTGGAGTAGGTGAGGGACGTTGCTTTCGAGCACAGCGTTGGGGTGTTGAGGAGTCCAGATACATGGTCTGGCTCCTTGTCCATCATCATGAGGCCCAACTCATGCAGGGCCAGGTCTCATGGGGAGCGTACAGGGCGGAGGCATGGGACCAGTTGGCTCATGATCTGACCAGTGCTACTGGCATTCCATGCACTGGTGAGCAGGTCCGTCACCACCATGTGGACCTGAAGCGGCGTAAGCAAGACCAGTTGACCCAATGGATCCAGGAGGCCCAGGATATGCCCAACGCCCCACTACTGAGTAAGTTACATTTTACCCATGTATGTAAGGATTTCAACTAGCTGATACCATGGAGATGTGTAGTCCAATATTACCTCCTTTGTATTACAGCTGCAGGTGTCCACTCTGCGAACCATGAGATGCATGACCGTAGGCTGGCGCGGCTGTGCCACCATGCAGGTTAGTAACCCCATCTAGTACTTGTAAATAAATATTATAGTGTAGCATGTATCAGAACACTGCAGTGTATTGATTAAAAGTAATCTAATGTGCAAGCAAGAATTGAAAGTTTGCAGGTATGGCTGCAACAAGTTCATCAGTATGCAAGTGTGACTGGAAAAATAATTTATAGAAATAAATAGTGTTGTAATACAGATGTCCCACCATTAATTAAATGTAGTATAACCTGCAGTAGTCTCCAGAGTACAGCTTCAGAATCTGAGGCAGTCACGTGTGTGATTTATCCCCTGTTGAAATGCTGAATCATGACAGAAGTGAGGCTGTTGGAAAGTGTTTGAATCACCACAGGTCTAATATGTGAACAATGCCTAGAAGTACCAACCTGAACTGTGAAGTTGCAGGATGTGTGAGAGTGACAGAAAGGGTCATGTATGAATAAATAAAGTAGTAATAACCCCTGAATATATTAGCCCCAGTGTGTTTCCACAGAACTAAATGCATGTGGGAAGTACAAATTAACATCCCAAACTGATCTCAGTGTGTCTGAATCTGGAATGTCTAGGCCAAAATCTGTATATGGTGGTAACAGTAAACAATTTGCAGATAGAATGAATGATTATCTGACAGACTAAACAGCCATAGTTGTCCCCTGTCCTGTCATCAAAGTGTAGCAGGATGATGTATCTGATCAAATTAAAAATAAGTAGGATAGTGATGTATTTGTAACAGGTGTAGCATGACAGTCAAATAAAAATCATTTTGAAACATCAGCCTCAACTTAATTGTGTACCTATTACAAATGTATATCAATGTGTAACTTATGAATGTGTCATCACTTTCTATCTCCACCCAACCCTATAATTCCATATAACAACACCCAATAAATATTGGTATGTGAACATTTCATTAACCATGGACATTTGTCCGTTTCAAAAATATATGCATGTCTGTTCGTGCATGTGCCCTGTTCATACCTGCAAATCTGATGGCCTGTTGCCATTAATCAACCCTGCATGTTGTTTGATTGTGTATTTCCGTTCAAATAATGCATGTGATATTGATATGCCCCTTGTTCAATGGTGTTAATATCTGGGTGTTTGTTTAATGGGAATACCAATGCATGCTGTTACAACTAATCTGAATGGAATAATATGCCACTAACCCAAACTAACATAACTACTCACAAACCTAGAACGCTTAGGAAGGCAGGTTCCAGCGGACCCACCTCTCCCACCTCAGCTGGCGACTGCACCTGGCACTAGTGCCCAGGCCGGACCCTCCTCCGGTGGCCCTGTGCCACCTTTGGGTGGAAGCGCTGCAGGGGATGGGGCCCGTCCCCCCTCTGCAAGCGTGGCCGGAGGAGTTCGTCCACTCACCCTCCAAGGTGTCCGGTCTGTGGTGCGAAGGGAGATCCAAGACTCCGTTCTTGGGCCCCTATGCCAGCTCGAGGCTCGTGTGGCACAGCTAACGGGCCTGCCCGTTGCCCCGCCTACACAGCCCCCAGCACAGCCCCGTCCTGGGCTGTGAAGGAACAGTGGCAACTGCCTATGGGTGGGGATATCAGTTCCACTGTTGCCATCTGTGGGCTCATGCGTCTTGGATATCCCAACCTCCGTCCCCGTCAATTGTGTAACCCCCCCCACGTGTGTCATACACCGCCCCTGTATGCGTCTTGTCTGTCTTGTCTGTTAACCTACCCAACCTACCTCCCCAGCTATACCGACTTCCTTCACCTGACATACCACTCTCACCTGAAAAAAAAAAAAGGGCACTCTGTACCCACAAAAAAATTACTCCCCATACATAGCTGTCCATGTCGCACACATGTCCGCTTGACATTGAAACTGTTAATTACAATTGGCTCTACAACAAACATTAATATTGTCCTGACAGCTCTCTCAGGGGTGGAAGGTTTCAAATGTCTCACCAAAATACATGGAAATGCACAGCTGTTGCTGCTAAAGACATGGGCATCTATGGGCCTTACCTACATCCCTCCTGCAAATCCCACACTTGTTTCCCTACTGTCTTACCCTTTTTGTGACCCCTTTTTCTCCACTTTCCTGTCACCCCTTTTTCTTTTCTTTCAAAGAAAATAGCGCGGGTGTGCGCTTGTGTTAGCGGAGCTCACCATCAGTGCAAGATGCGTGAGCTCCAGCAAACGCGCAGACCTGGTTTTAAGTGCTTAAAAGTGCCTTTATGGCACTTTGATTGACAGGTCCTGTACTCATTTTGAAAGTCTGGAAAGAAAAATAAATTCCTACTGCCAGTCTCTAACCCAGGACCTTGGTAACATTAGCCTGGATGACCTACCACTAAGCCATGACTGCTATACAAGAACATCGTGCTAAAATAAATATAACATGTAATAGTAGGAATCAATATAAAGGCAATATAGGAGGTGTACTACCCAATGCATTTCAGGTAGAGTTTTAATGGCCGAATTACTGGATTCCCACACTAGTTCAGTGTTAACATAAACAGCCCTACTAATTGTTCACTTGTACATAATAATGTAAGGTAATGTACACATAAGAAGGTATGTAAATGTACACATACATATATATAAATATATAGTAATACATATGAAATATAGTCGTAGGTGTCAGTATCCATACACACTCACTACAGGAGACAGTGAAGATAAATGCAGTAGCCAGAATCTGCAACACAGCCTGACTCCTGTGAGACCTACTAACCCCTTAACTGCTGGAAGGTGCCTCCATCACTTTGATTGATAGACCCTGTACTCAATTTGAAAGCAAAATACAAGCATACTAGTAGGCCCTACCACAAGACCATTGTAGCACTAGTCTGTATGACCTACCAGCAAGACATGACTCTCATACAGGAATATAGTGCTAAATAAGTGGAACATGTAATAGTAGGAATGAAGATAAAGGCAATATAGTATGTGTACTACCCTAAGCATGTCAGACAGACCTTCACTGTCCCAATTACTGGATTCCCATACTAGTGTGTGTTAACAGAAACAGCCCTGAAAATTGTTAGCTTGTACCCAATATTGTCAGCTAATGTACATGTATGACAGTATGTATATGTACACATATGTATATATAGCAATACATAATAAATATAGTTGTGGGTGTCAGTATGCATACACACTCACTACAGGGAACAGGTGGGAGAAATGCAGCAACCTGAATTCACAACACAGCATGAAGCATGAGAGATGTACTAACCTTCACACTCACAGAACATTTTCCAACAGCATACCAGCATGGTCCACGCCCACAATCTGAAAGGGCAATGCCTATCTCACATACCTTTTATAGCACTGTCCTGAAATCACAGTGAGACATGCAATCAGTACACAACTGGCTGTATGCAATTAGCCAATGCTGCCTTACAATTGGTGCAGAGGCCATCACATGGGCCTATGTAGATACCTACAAAAGCATTCAGTACCCACACTCCACACATGCAATACAATCATTGCACAAACCTGAGAAAGAGAGAGAGAGAGAGAGAAACAGAAATACGAAAATAAACAGACTGACAGCAGCAAAACCAGCAGCAGCAGCAGAAAACTGCAAGCAGCAAGCAGCATCACTGATACAGCAACAGCTGCCACAAACACAGGTAATGCAAAGTAGCAGGTTAATACTGTGTTTACTGTGACACCTCCAAATGTATCATAGTTCACTATCTATAGGTATGTCCATGAGATAGGTTGTGTGTACATAGTCCTCAAATATATACATATGTAATATTGCTGTACATGTTGCCCATACTTAAAACTTCCATAGCTTAGAACACAAGGCCAGTTGTGCATATGATGCAGTAGTAACCAGGGTCAGTAGAGGTTACTCCTCATTGGTGTGGGACCACTGTGTATGTATGGCACTGTTCAGGTACATATCCCGTAGTATGGCCAGGGATTAATATCAGTCTGTCATGTGGTGCTATGTCCTCCAGGGGTGAATGTAGCACACATCCAGGGATACCATTTCGTAACAGTCATGCTATGTGTTCTGCAATGATGAGGGAGGCTCTCACCTGGACATGTGAGAGGATAGGGAGGTTACAGTCATCTGGGATAACTAATACCACATGTGTAGGAGAATGGGGGGAGGTACCTGCACCTAAACTGTCTGCAACAATGTTGCCAATATCTGTGCATTTGGTGAATGTGAAGCATTTTAACACTGCTGACCACAGATGCCTTGCTGTCATGTGAATCTGCCCTGTGCTGCAGTAGCCTCCTACTATTGTTATACAATATGCCTGTATCTGTAGTCCACTGGACAGGATTAATAAGTGGTGTGCAGTTGTTCTGGGTTAGATATGTGTGTGCACAGTACATGCAGTATGTGGGATATCTGTGGTAAGCATATGCAAAGGGGCCGGCAGTGTGTGTTGTTGCCTCCACTGGCCCAATGGGCTGCATGGATAGCATCACTGTCATAACTAGTGAATAACTGTGTAATTACATGCATACATAGCAAGGTAGTGTACTGTGCTTGTGGTGTTGTTCGGATATGTATATCCAGGCTGAGTAATGGGTGTCCACATCACAGGGTTGGATGGCAACACACATCCAGTATGTAGGGATGAACACCCAGAGTGTGTCAGACGTGTCGCCTGTGCAGACATATCTGGCCATTACCTGTGCATCCCCCACAACACACACACATGCAACATATGGCAGAAGTACTATAGCAGTACACACATGTTCATAGGCTCATACTAGGCTATTTGCCCTAGGGCATTGGTAAGCCTAGTAGAATGTGTTTGTCTTCCGCCACCCAATTACAAGTTATGCTGCTATGCCCTTGTCCGACGTTAGTATACTGTGCCTCTGTCTAACAGTGACATAGAAGTGATACCTGGGGTACAACTATGATCTTCATCCACTCATCCAGATTCCTATGGAAGAGAGTCAATGAGGGACTCTGCCTAACCTGTAGTGTGAGCTCATTACAGAGTGAAGGGAGACTCTTGGTTAGGAATATGCCCCTCCAGCATGTCCATGTATGTCAGTGCTGAGGTCCAGGTCTCCTGAGCATGTGGCTGTATGGGACTCTGATTGCCTGAGGTGCAGCATGTTCATTACCACTGGGTAGGACATGGCTGTATATGGCACGCACAGATTGCCTCTGAACAGGCAGTATGCCACTGAGTCCAGCTGGATCTCCTTTACCTGGGCAGCATATGACATCTGTTTGAGCCATTGCATCCTCTTGATGAGGTACTGTTGTCCTGTACCAGTTGCTGTAGGTGTCTGGTTAGGTACATCCCAAAAGGTGCATTGTACGCAATTATAGGCCTGATGATGGATGAGTAAAGAGGCACAATGACCTCCCCTGCCATACATGTGAATCCCTCATGATTAGCTGGGCTATATAACATGTCTTTCAATCCACGTTGGCCATGTGGTTGACAAATGACAGACCGCTACCATGTTTCTTCCCCAGGTCCCCAACTACGTCTTCTGTACTCAATGGCCTAACACCTATGTTGTACTTTGCCACATAGGGAATCTGCATTGAATACTGATACTCCCCCTCCCTTGTTCAAGTGTTGGGGCCGACAAGAATGGTAACAGCTATAACTTGGTAGTACTGGTGTGCTCCTGTGAAACCTGAAACAGGTTTATGTTACTGCACAGATATCGATGTCCAGAATGCTAAGTAGGGTTTTGAGTGCATGCATCCTGAGGTCTAGACTTCCGGTGTTGAGTAGCATCACTCTTACTTCCTCATCCTTTGTGATACAAATGGATGTTGGTTTGTCTTATGAGCCTTGCCTAATACAGGCACTATGGGTGTAGCAAGAGGCTCTGCCAAATTCCAATAGGACAGGGGTGACAGGTGCAAGGTGTCCCTAGCAAAGCATACCACCCCAAGATGGCAAGCATTGGCACACCTGTGAATGACACCAGTATGTCAGTCAATTGATGGAAGGGATCATCGTGCCTTGATATTGTGGCATTGTTCTTGGTGAGGGTAGGGTGCTACTCAAGGTCAGGGTCAAACTGTCTTGGGCTACGTGCTCAGAGAGCTCTGTACTGTCTCATGTCATGTAGTCCAAGGAGGTATGTGTCAGGTCATTCACACCAGCATGGACATTGACTGAGTCATACCTGTACTTGCCTTGGGGTTACCTGAGTGTTTGTGTTATGTGGCAGGTCATAGTGCCTGACAGGCTGCACACCATTACCCTCACCTCGTTAAGCCTGGTGAACATGATGTTAGTGTGCCTGATGATAGAGGCACCTAGTACAGGTGTATGAGGTGTGTTGTTTACTGTTAATGGCTGTGAGTGTTCAGCACATTGGCTTTGTGTGATATGTGTTGCACGTGTTCGTTTCCGTGGTAGTGGTTGCCTGACTGTCTGCTTAGGAGGTCTCTACTGCATAGGCAGACCCATAGTCCGAGCCTACAAGTATGTTCATGTGTGATCATGTGTTAGTTCTGCTGTCGTGGTAGGTCTATGTGAGACTGGAAGTGTAGTGAGTGTGGTTTCCCTCGCCACCTGACTGGTTATGGTGGTATTGAGTAGACAGAGCCTAGCCTCCAGTTTGGTATATGGTTTCATCACTCACATGACTTTGAATTTGTTGTTAGGAGGAGGGGGTTGTCTGTGTACATGCAGCTGTTCTAACATTGTCTCTGGAGTACCACACTCACCAGCTGGACTGGGGAGGGAACTGACAACTGACCTCTGGACATGCTGGAATACTATTGTGAATTCCGTAATAATTGAAAACAAGGTCCAGTGGGGAGTGATGGTGTACTGATATTACCTACAACTGCTGACTGATATAAAAGCGTCAGTGAGCAAGTGCCAGGTAACCTAAGTGCAATGTGTCACAATTAAGTAAATGCAACAATGACAAGCAGTCACTTGCTGTCATGTGTAACATGGAAGTACATACAGTAAGCAATGCAGATATCAGTAGTGAGTCACAGACGTGTTGAGAAGCTGTGTATTATGTGGAAGTAGCATACCAGTGAAATAACAAGCTAACAAATAAAAAGCATATAAACAAAGGTAGATCCAGGAGGCCTGGATGTAGTGTTTGCTACAGCAAACAAAGTGTAGCAATGTCAGTAAGATACAGCTCAGATATGCAGGCACTATAAACCTGAAACCAGATGTCCCCAGCTATGAATGGCAGAGTACAGCCTATTGTCACACACGAGTGCAGACCACAAACCTTGTTAATGTTAAATAACTGGCCTGAAGGCCAACTGCCTATACCAGAACTAATACACTTGTACACTGGGCCCTCAATCAGCAGTTCCCAACTTCATTGGATGAAAGATATGTGTCCTGCCACCACAGTGCTTGCCACAAACCTCCCTAATGTAAAACAACTGGTCTGAAGGCCAAGTGCTTAGTCCAAATGACTTAGAATGATAGCTACACTGTAATCAAGTTACAACCAAGCAGTAATAAGTACAATTTAATACTCCCTGTATAGAATGTGTACCATGTATTGCTGAGATACTATGCTGATAACCTGTTTGTGTACCTTTCCAGATCAACATGGCTCCAAAAAGGAACCCGGCATATTCTGCTGCAGAGGATGACGTGATTCACCAGAGCCTGGTGCGTGACTATGCCATCCTGTTCTCACGCACCACCAAGAATCAGCAGGAGAGGTCTGCACTGTGGCAAAACCTAGTTAGCAGGATAAATGATGTTGGCATGCATGATAGGACATATGAGCAGGTGAGACATCACTGCAGTGATTTGATTAGAAATGTCCACCAGCGTGCTGCAGATATCCGCAGGCAACAGGTTGCCACAGGTGGGGGGGTGGCCACACATCCCCCCCCTCACCAGACAGGAGGGGCTACTGCTAAGTGTTGTGGATCCAGCCCCAGAACAACAACAGCAACAGTCATGCATCATGATGGAGGTTGGATCCACACAGCAGCAAGACACCCGCGAAATGCAGGTAAGATGCCATATTTATTTATTGTTATTACTTTTACATTTGTTGACCAAGATAGTCTAGCTGGATATATGTCCACTTTCAGTAGAGGCCTGGGGAGAAAAGCTCCACACATAACATAATAAAGGCAGACAGACAAGTTGTTAATACAGACAGCCAACATAATAGAAATATACACCAGCCTGTTAATTAAATCAACATACATTTAAGGAACTCAAACAGGTTAGAGTCATACACAATGTACTGTCGGTTTCAAAGCAATTCTACCTAAAGCATAACGGTTATGCAATAAGGCAAAAGCCATATAGATAATACTTAGGGCTCAGAAGGGTAGAGAAGTAGAAGGAGTATGAAAGATAAAATAATAGGGAAGAGGCAGGAGTCAAGAAGGGAAGTGAGGAAAAGAAGGAAGACAGTCAAGAGGAGGTGGGAGGGATGGAGAAGTAGGTCAGAGCATAGAAGGACATCAAGGTGAAAGAAACAGGGTAGAAGCTAGTTTCTATGCACAATGAGGGGTTAAAGGTAAAGAGAGGGTGGGGAGAGGGACGTTAGCCTGGAGTCCAACAAGAACAAAGCCAGTGGTTTTGGAAGTACAGTTTGAGTTGTCGTTTGAAGAGAGGTAAGGGTGAGATTAGAGTTAACTCCTGGTATGTACATATGACTGTTCTGTACACTGTTACTTCATGCACGCATAAGGTGTGCATGTGGTATGTATATGTCATCATGATATGTAATTGTGCATGTGTGATACAGACATTATGAGCAGCTGATGTGTATAAGGGAACTAGTGTACTACTGTACTGTATCATGTGCAAAACAAATGGCACACTTGTGCCCACTGACATTACTCTCTTCACACTTCCAGGTCCCTCCCATCTAGCAACGAGGCAGGCCATACATGCTGGTGAGTGTTTTTAACATTACCTGAAAAACAATTTATAATACTAGTAAGAGTAGTGTAACTCTGTAGTAGACATGCTGGTGAGTGTGTTAATAATACCTGTAATACCCAGTTGTACTAAATTAAGAGTAGTGTAACACGGTACTGATGTGTGTGTTTACTGTGGGGTGTGCATGTGTGCGAGTGTGCCTGTGCCCATGTGTGCATGTGTGTTAGTGTCCATGAGTGCATGTATCATTTTCTGAATGTGTGCATTAGTATTGAAGTGCATCTCTGTCAAATATGTGTTGAGACTGTAATGTGTGTTCCCTGTTTTCCTCCTGTAGGTTCTGGTGCTGCTCTGGTGACCTGCAGCAGGGAACCTGAATCTTGTGCCCCAGGTACTGATGATGATGAAATGTCTGTAATGGTGCAGGAAGGTGTGTCTGGGTCCACCATTGGTCAGCCAATTGACAGTACACAGCTGTCAACCCCGTCAATGCGCACAGTCATCCTGCCGTTACATCCTTTGTCACCATTGTCCCTAGGTGATGGACAGTCTGCAGTGGGCATAGATCAGGGTAATGTGGTACCTGTGGTACATGCATCCCCACAAGGCAGCCATGAGCAGGGTCCTCCAATGGTACCACGCAGACAGTCACCCATGGGTTCTCGTGGGGGCATCCGTGGACGTACTGCCTCTGGCCGACATGCCCAAGGAGGCATGTCAACCTCCACTATGTTTTGAACTGTCATGCAGGCACAGGCATGTATGGAAAGGTACACCAGACAGGGTCTGAGGGAGCTGAGAGCATGTTGCACAGCCATGACAGACGGCATGCATGACGTTGCGAATGCTATCCGTAACTTCACAGATGTCGTTGACAGATGTTGTGGGGGCATAGAACAGCTGCTCCACAACCAGGTGTCCATGGGCCAGGGCGATGGTGTGCATTTGCGACATGGACGTGGCCGTATGCCAGCAACAGCACCAGCTGGCAGTGGCCGTGGACGACAACAGGCCCACTCATGCACCTCAAGTGCCAGCACCAGCCCCAGCAATGCTGGGTCTGTGCTGTCATCAGGACGCCCCAGGAGACCACGTGCACGTGGCTCTGGACAGTCCCAACAGGGAACTGTGTCCAGTCAACACACCCCTGCTTCTGACGACAGTACCCAGTCTGGGTTAGTACCGGATATGGCCCGTAGCACCCCTGCCAGGAACAGGTACCGTGTCCGTGCCCACAGACACTGATCTGGATGACCTGACAGGTGCAGTCTGTGGCTGTCCACAAAACCCTGTACATGGCAGCCATTATGTGGGACTGTGTGCGTGCTTACACACATGCAGAAGCCTAACACCTAGGGCAAAAACATACACACACACACTGCACCAACACTGGTCCACCCTGTACTGCTGCCCCTCACAAACACACATACACACACATGTCAATTGGTGTCACCAGTGGCTGGCTTGGGCATACCTAACCCACACCCTGTGCATATGATGACACTGTGCCACCTCCTGCATACTACAACATTGGTGCAGGAAAAGGTAAACACATTGCTGATGCACAGGGTGACTACATAGATGTGTATAAGTAGTAACATGTTTGTAACTGTTCACTGTTCCAGTATGATTGTGTGTATATCCCAGCAGTCCTGCTGCAGTAACTGTATGAATGTCCTCAATTGTTATCTGCACCCATACTACTTACCAAAGTGTACCAGCTGCACACCATCACATGCTAACATTGACCATGGGAATGCGCATCATGTGCTGTTATGTAGAATCAGCTATATGTATCTGTTCTGTCACACATGCATTTATACACACCCTGCTACCCACACACATGCACACGCTCACCTGCCATTCCCATTATTTATTACCCTACATGAGTAGCTGTCGATACATGACAGGTACACATTTGAGAAGTGCACTATGTTGTTTACTACTGACTTCCTCTTCTCTACCTGTACTCACAGGGTGCAGGCAACCTCATCAGTTCAAAGATGTAATGTGCATCAGGTACTGTGGTACCCTGATTGCCACATCAAACATGTTTCCCATACGGAAATGCACACACAGACACATCCCACATCCACACACTTGCCACATTCAGGCTTCAAAACACTATCTAGGTATATTCTGGTACATGTGCGTGTTACAGTAGCATGTAACACTATACTGAGTACTGGCAGTTGTCTGTTGTCATGTTGTTTGTATAGAATAAAAGAATTGTTTGATTATCCTACTTCGTTTTGTGGACATTACTTGAAGAAGTGTTACCTTACATGTGTTATTGGTACCACCACCTTCTCTTTTGTAGTTTTGTTTGTATAGGGTGCTGTCAACATCACTGCTTGTTAAGGGTAATGAGCACCCTCCAGTGCATAGCCCCATGTGGCAAAAGCCACATCCCACCCCCATCATTGTGCACACACACTAACCCCACCCACAGTAAAACATACACTTTCCATTTGCAAGATTCAAACCCATACCTAACTGTGTTATGACAGTAGAAACAGACACATTAGCAGAGTGTGCTATTTGCAGTAGTTGAGGAAATCCTTTCTAATGCTGTACTTAGAGGGTGCTGACATCATCTGTGTGTAGGAGGAGGGATGTGCACACTGTAGTGTGTTCTCCCAGTTGGCAAAAGGAACTTATCCCTCCCAGCATAGTGCACACACATAAACCCCACTCATACTAACACACATACATTCCCTTTGCAGGATTCAAACCCCTACCTAACTATGTTATGACACTGGAGAAAGACACATTAGCAGAGCGCGCTATGCGAATTATTGAAAGACTTTAATACAGGTAATATAGTTATAGAGTCCTGACATCATCAGTGTTTCAAAAGGGGGATCTGCATCCTGTACTGTACTGTCATAGTTGCTAATAGGGGCATTTCCCACACACACATCGATGTGTTCGAGGTTTGCATATGTGGGGGATCCAGTACTCCAGTGTGATTAGTATATGGTTTGATTGCAACAATGAGGGGTATACTCCCAGTGGTGAGCATTTTGTACTCATGTTTGTGATGATCAGGTCTAGTATATCTGCCCCTCTTGTGGGAAGGTTGGTTACCTGTTCCATAGCTAAAGAATGTCTGATCTATGGGAACCCTAGAGCTTGGGTATTGTGGCTTGTGTAATGTTCACAGTCTATGTTTGGGTAGCTGATGTCACCCAGTATGATGGTGTTTGCAGAGAAATCTATACTCTCCTGTGTCAGCATGAAGGCTGTGTGGGAGTCCTGAGTTTGAGAGGGTGCTGTAAGAGCTCCTCTGTGTCTCTTTTCATGTGGTCCAGGGAGGTACGTCTCAGGTTGTTTGCACCAACATGGACAATGACTGCCTCATAATTGTACTTGCTGTGGAGTGACCTGTGTGCCTGTGTTATGTGGCACATTCTATCACCTGACAGGTAGCTAAATGTGACCCTCACCTTGCTCTGTCTGGAGGGTGGCACGTCTGTCAACAGCTCATGTCAAGCAAGTTCACACCCCTCATAAATGATGTGGAAACCTTCAAAGGCCCCAGGCCTGTTGAAAATATGGACCAGACTGCAGATACCTGTATAAAGGCATTCTATGGACACATTCAGGAATGCATGGATCACGACACCACATATGAAAGCATGACCCAATTCGCCAAAGGCAGATGTCCTGGGTGCCGGACACCAGCCATACACACACTATACAATAGAAGGATGACGCCACTACATGATACAACAACCTCCCAAAATGTGAAGGCACCACTGATGAGTATTGGAAGACAACTACAGGCACCCATACGATTGTCTAAGGCCATCATTGAGAGAAGATTCCACAAGCCACTGAGGATAATCACAAGGCTGTCTGTAGTTATGTTAGGAACCTGGGTGGTACTACCCAGATATGCTCAGAGGTAATCCAAGATGTCACACAAAATACAAAACACGCAGACATTGCCATCATCCTAGTGGACAGGTTCACTGCTGCCTTCTCCCCCCCACCACACCGAAAGGGTAAATATGTCTTGCGGCAGAGTGCTGCCCCCCTGACATCACAGATGCTCAGGTAAGAGATGCCCTTTCCAAAGCAATAAACACTGCATCAATGGGACCAGACAGTGTCCCAGACTGTGTCCTACATGAACCACAAGAAGAGCTACACCCAGACATAACACCACTGTTCAATCCCAGACTTACTAAGCGATATGTGGCCAGAGAGTGGCGTACAGCAACAGTGGTCCCTCTACATTCAGGTGGTGCCTTCACGGATCCTGGACACTATTCGCCCCATATGTCTGACTAGCTTTGTCTGCAAAGCTATGGCAAGGATCATCATGAACCTCACATATCTAGATATTGTGTACCTACAGACATGTCACCATACACAGTTTGGCTTTGTTAATGGCAGATCCTGCCTCTCAAACCTGTTTGATTTCTTTGGAACAGTCACCAAGGCCACTGTCAAGGGGAAGGAGGTCTACACAGCCTACCTGGACCTTGCATAAACCTTTGATACCATACCCCACTTGTGCATTCTAGGGAAGCTCACCAGTGTACATATTAACCCCTATGTCACTATGGTTATTGCACAGTGGCTCAAGGGCAGAACACACATGGCTAGACTTGCTGGAGCCATGTCAGCCTCCAACCTGGTACAAGTGGTGTCCCACAAGGCTCAGCCCTGGGAGCTGTCATGTTCATTATATATTTATCATAGGTACAGGCCAACATAGAAGCACTGTGGCTGAGCAAGTCGCAGGTGACTGCAAACCGGATGCCATAATAAACTCTCCAGCTAACACACGCATCCTCCAAAAGGGCCTCTTGCAAACACACGACTTGTGCCACAGCCATGGCCTCAAGGTGAATGACAGAAAGCGTATAGTCATCCCCTTTGTCAAACAGAAAGTGACCACAAAGTACCACATATGTGTTAATCCATTAACTGCAGATGAAGGAATTGTGGACCTTGGGGTACACAGGTTGATAGCATTCTACCATTTGACAACAACATGGACAAAGTGGTTATGTAAGCATGTTATATGGGCCACATCATCATGATGGGATCCACATGTAGATCAGGGAAGGACATTGTGCCCCTTTACTTATCCCTCATCATGCCCATAATTGACTATGACGAACCTGTCGGCATGCACCTTACCAGACACCTGCAGCAACTGCAGATACCACATACGTACCTTGACATGAGGATCAAAGGGCTCAAACAGATGCCACATACTGACTGGTTAAAGAAACAGCAGCTCTACTCAGTGGCATACTGCCTCTCCATAGGCAATCTGTGCCTGACATATAAAGCCATGTCAAACCCTCACTTAATGGCCATGCTACACCTAAGAATATCCAGATCCCATCAGGATACACACTGGAAAGACTTGAACCTCAGGAGTGATATACATAGGACATGCTGGAGGGGCACATTCACAACTCAGAGGCTCCCTTCATTCCTGAATATTATCCCAATAGAGGTTAGGCAGAGTGACTCAGTGACTATCTTCAAGAGTGATATTAATGACTGGATGTGACATTGTAGGGTTACCCTGGGTATCACTTATGTATCACTGTGAGAAAGAGGCACAGTATACTAACCTTGGAAAAGGGCATAGCAAGACAGATTTACAATGCATGTTGAAAGCCACACACATTCTGGCTAGGTGGATACATGCCCTGGGCAGACATCCCTGTATGAACCTATGGGCCTATGTATCTTGTTCACCATTGGCCCTATGTGCTGTTAATCACCAATGCAATCTCAATACTATGGTAGCATGTGCAAAGGTCAGTTGTCAGTCACCTCTATGGTACAGTTGTGGGATATGTGTGTCATGTAGTAATGTCACAGCTGCCACATGTACACAGTCAACCCTATCCCCTACCCATGGATGTACGACACATGTATGAGATGGAAACACATGGCCAAACTGTGGACTAAGCACTCTGAACCCAGTACTGGCATAACCTGTCTGGTGGCATGAAATACTACAGTGACAGCAATACCAATCTGATGTGGACCTACACGGACAGCAATACAAGCATGGAAACACACCGGGTCAGTTGTGGAGCCTAAGGATAGCATCCTGCATGACTGGCAGACATCTCTGCAGCTGGCACACAGGCATACATTAGGCCTGCACACAGCACGCATAACACATAGCACACAAATCCTGTGTGTCAAACAAGCACAGTCTGTACAGCTATACAACACTACTGGCGCAGTTGTGTTAGGTACTGTTATTGTCCAGTACAGTGAGAACATGCTCACCAGGCTGGACAATGTGTAGGTCACAGTGATATGCTCATGGGGCATTGTGGTCCACCACATAACACAAACATACAGGTCAGTCAGCTGCATGGACACATATGACTCAGTCATTGTCCATGCCACCACAGCTGATGTGGGATGTCCCTCACTGGGATACAAGATAGGGAACATGGAAGGGATCACTGAGCAAGTGACACAGGCTGGTAGACCCCTGACCTTGGTTGGCATCAGACCCTCACCAGGGATTCTGACATATTACTGAATGCTAATGAATTAGTGTAGCTACAACACCCTAGCTGAACGGTTCTTAGCATGCAGTCACTGCATTGCTATGGAATAACGTCTTACCACTCCCACAACAGGTGGAAACATGCAGCACCTGTACATCAACAACATGTAGACTATATGCCCCAGACCAGGTGTGTACCCCTCACTACTAGGCTGATAGCATCTACATCTCACACTGTATATACACATCCCACATGCAGCATCTGCACAGAAGACCACAGTCATAATGTTACCCTGTGCAAATACCATGTATTCACATGTGGCAGGCATCACACATGGTAACTATTGAAGGTCACAGGTACATATGTGTATTTGGCACACACATACATCATGTGTGCATTGCCATAACTGGTTTAATCAATGTCATGCATTATTGTGAGGGACAACCCGCACACATGGGCATTCTGTGTGGGCAAAACACATGTGGCATGTCTGTAATCAAAAGCCATACATAATTGTGATATCGTTTAGAAAGGGGTATGTGCATCCTGTAGTGTGTTTTCCCAGTTGCCAAAAGGGATATTTCAGTCATACGTACTTACCCCCCCTTCACACACACTTGCTGGATTCAAACCCCTACTTAACTATGTTATGACACTCGAGACGGACGCATTAGCACAGTGCACTATTCACATTACTGGGAGATTTCCTTTACCCTGATATACTTATAGGGTGCTGACATCATCAGAGTTTAGAAAGTGGAATGAGCATCCTGTGGTGTGTTTTCCCAGTTGCCAAAAGGGATGTTCTTTTCATACACACTTACCCCCCTTCACACACACTTGCTGGATTCAAACCCCTACCTAACTATGTTATGACATTAGAGACGGAACGCATTAGCGCAGTGCACTATTCGCATTACTGGGAGACTTTCTTTCACATGATATACTTATAGGGTGCTGACATCATCAGAGTTTAGAAAGTGGAATGAGCATCCTGTGGTGTGTTTTCCCAGTTGCCAAAAGGGATGTTCTTTTCCTACACACTTACACCTCTTCACACACACTTGCCACTTGCTGGATTCAAACCCCTACCTAACTATGTTATGACACTAGAGACAGACACATTAGCACAGCGCGCGATTCGCATTATTGGGAGATTTCCTTTCCCATGATATACTTATAGGGTGCTGACATCATCAGAGTTTAGAAAGTGGAATGAGCATCCTGTGGTGTGTTTTCCCAGTTACCAAAAGGGATGTTCCTTTCATACACACTTACACACACACTTATCCCCCTTCACACACACTTGCTGGATTCAAACCCCTACCTAACTATGTTATGACACTAGAGACAGACGCATTAGCAGAGCACGCTATTTGGATTACTGAGAGATTCCTTTTCTCCTGATATACTTATAGGGTGCTTACATGATCAGTGTCTAGAAAGGGGAATGAGCATCCTCTGGTGTGTTTTCACAGTTGCTAGGAGTAACATTTGGACCAAGTGTGTGAGCACGCCCAGTTCAGCCTTCCCATGGCATGTTGTGTGAAAGATGTCTCATTTATCTGTGTGTGTGAGCATGCCCAGTGTGGGCTTTCCATATGTTGAACTCTGCAGCCCATCACATTTGTGGATGAGTGTGACCTTCAACAAATACCTCCAGTTTATGGTTGTGTGTTCTGTGCCATGTTGTGTAGTTACTGTCCAAATGCTTTTTGTGTGAACACAACAGGGAGTATACTGTGCCTGCAGGTTTTGCATGGGATACTTTGCACACAATTGTCAACATCCGTTCATACTGACCTAACACTGTAGTACTGTATAGTGTAGTGGTTCAGTACTTTCACTGTGGTGGTCAGTATCCTGGGATTTAGTCCTATCACTGCTTTACATTTCCATAGTGTGCACAACAGCCTGGTTAGGGTCCAGTTGTGCACATCTGCACAAAGGCGGTGCCTCTACAGACCATGGTAATTACTGCCCCATAAGCTTAACAAGTCTAGTCTGCAAAGCTATGGAGAGGATCATAATTGAGCTCATAAACAAAGATATAGGGGACATGCAGACATTGTACCCATCCCATTTTGGCTTGGTCAAGGGCAGATCATGCCTTTTGTACTGGGTTGTCATCTTCAAAACGGTCACTTAGGCCATTGTTGGGGAAAGGCAGTCCATACAGCCTACCTTGGCCTTGCAAACACTTTCAACACAATACCCCACTCAGGTATTGTGGAAAACCCTAACAACTGAAATGTAAACCCATATGTCACAAGATGGGTTGCAAACTGCCTTAAGGACGGGACCCACAGGGTTAGAGTTGCTGGCACTATGTTAGACTCCAGGCTGGTCACAGGTGGTGTCACACAGGGCTCAGTCCTTGGCCCCCTATTGTTTGTCATGTACTTCCCAGAAGTACAGGCCAACATGGGAGGACTTTGGCTGACAATGTTTGCAGATGACTGCACACTGGGCACCATAGTGGACAGTGCATCAGACATGGATATCCTTCAGAAGGGGCTCACGGTAACTGATAGCTGGTGCCAGAGCCATGGCCTGAAGTCACAGTGCACAACATGTGTAGACATACCCTTCAGGAAAGGCAAGGTAACCCCAAGCTACCATATAGGTGGCAATCCTCTAAGCACAGAGGAGGTTATCATGGACCTGGGGACCCAGGTTGACAGTCGCCATTCTTCTGACACTCACGTTGCTAAAGTGGCTAGAGAGATCTTCTACATTGCCCACCTGATCAGGATGGGATTCACATCCAGATCTAGTGGGTCATTGTTCCCCTGTACTCTTCACTTATCAGACCGGTGATCGAGTAGAATGCCCTATTCTGGATGTATCTCACCCAACATCTGCAGCAATTGGAGACACCCTGAATGTCCCCCACCTAAAGGATCAAGGAACCCCAACAGCTGTCATATGCTGCCAGATTGAAGACACTCCCACTCTATTCACTCACATACCGTCTGCTTAGAGGTGACATGTGCCTGACATGCAAGGCTATGTACAAAAGGGATTAATGGACATGCTCCACCTCAGAATCGGCAGATCCACCTGAACCACTAGTGCAAGTGACTTACACCTTAGCAGGGATGTACGTTGGACATGTTGGAGGGATGGAGTTATCACCCGGAGACTCCCTATGCTGTGGAATACAATCCCGGTCCATGTGAGGCAGAGCACCTTGCTGGCTGTGTTCAAGAGGTATCTTGACCTGTGGATGGAAGGTCATACGTTTAACCCGGGGATCGTCACTGTGTCACTGCTGGAGAGAGGCATGACAAAATAATGGGCACAGTACTGTTTCCATGTAAGGGGTGGTGTACGCCAACAAACTCTGTGCTAGGCTTATACCTGCCTTAGGGAAGATAGCCTAGTATAAACCTATGTACCTATGAACCTATCTGACCATGTTGCATTATGTTCAGATGTGAACTACTTACAACAGCCTCATCCAACATCAGTAGTGTATTCCACAACATGGGTGTACATTGGCAAACACTACCGATGTGCCCTAGGCCATTTCTAATGCTAGTCGGAGAGTGTGTTTGTCCGTCAACACATTGTAAGTGTAGTTTGCCATGACATATGTCTTGTTTAGTATACTGTGCATCTGTCTACCTGTGACATAACATTGATACCCAGGGTAAACCTCCCATCTCCCATCCACTCATTAGGATTCCTGTTGAGGGGAATCAACGAGTGTCTCTAGGACAACCTGTACTGGTAGTTTACTCATGGGGGTGGCTTCTGTGTTATGGATAATGCAGTACAGCCTGTCCTATGTATGTCAGTGCTGGGGTTCAGGTCCCTCATGTGCATAGCTCCTTGCCATTCAGATTGTACAAGGTGCAGCATGTGCATTGATTCCAGCTTGGACATGGCTTTCTACATCAGGCACAGCTTGCATCTGGGTGGACAGCATGGCAGTGTGTGGAGCTGCACTCTGTTTAATCAGGCGACACATTACATGTGTTCCAGCTCTTTCATACTCCTGGTGAGGTACTGTTGTGGACTTTACAGGTGCTGGATGTGTCTGCATGAGGTACACCCACAGGGGCTGTTGTGGTCATTTCTAATGCTGATGAAAGATAACTGCAGAACCACGATGACCTCCCCTTAGCTAGATGTCAGAAAGCATGGACCATGCAATCACAAATAAAAACAGGACCCTCTCCACAAAGGGAAAGTGGCCTGTCTGGTGGACCCCAGCCATAAGCAAACTGTATGACAGATGAGGGTTACTAATGCAAGACAGAGCTACATCTCCAAAAGGGAAGACAGCTGTGATCAGCACTAGTAGAAAGCTACATTATCTCATAAAGACATGCAAGGTCAACTTGGGGACATAAATCACCAAAGACAATGAAGGTAACCACACTGCTTTCTTCAGTTATGTCAGACACCTGGTTGGGAACCCTCAGATATGCTCAGAGTTGGTACACAACAACATATATTCCAGTGACCTGACAGATATTGGCAACATTCCGGCGGACAGCTTCAGTGCGATTTACCCCCTCCCTCACCCCCAAAATAAGATAGTTATCACTGCTGTATGTAACCTCACTGTCATCTTGGATGTCCATGTGAGAGCCGCACTCAGCAAAGACAAGTACACAGCATCAATGGGACCTGATGGTATCCCCGGTTGCATGCTATGTGAACTCCAGAAGGAGCTGGACCCGTATATACAAATGCTATTTAACCTTAGCCTTGCTACAGGATATGTACCTGAACACTGGCGTACGGCAACAGTGGTCCCACTCCACAAAGGAGATGCCTCCACAGACCATGGCAACTACCACCACACAAGCTTAACCAGCCTTGTCTGCAAAGCTATGGGAAGAGTCATTATGGAGCTCTTACAATGACACATTGCTGACCTACGGACCCTTGTTCCCACCCATTTCAGCTTTGTACAGGGCAGTTCCTGCCTTTTGCACCTAGTTGACTACTATGAAACTGTCAGTAGGGCCATCGATGAGGGCTACGCAGTCCACACAGCCTACCTGCACTTGGCTAAGGCCTGTGACACAATACCCCACTCAGGCATCATAGCCAAGCTCAACAGCTGACATATAACAGCATATGTCACAGGATAGGTTGAAAAATGGCTAAGAAACAGAACCCATAAAGTCAACATTGCAGGTGCCTTGTCAGATTCGAAGCCAGTCACAGGTGGTGTCCCACAAGGATGTGTCCTGGGACCCCTCTTAATTGGTATTTACTTTTCAGATGTGAAAGCAAACATAGGGGGGTTGCGGCTGACAAAGTTTGCAGATGACTGCAACCTAGGCACCATAGTGAATACATCAGCTGGCACACACATCCTACAGAATGCCGTCACAAAGGCGGATAGCTGGTGCCAGACGCATGGCCTGAAACTGAATGCAACTGATGTGTATTCATCCCCTTTGGGAGGAACAAAGTACCCACAGATCAATACATAGACAGCAACCCACTGAGCACAGAAAACAAATCAGACACCTGGGGACACATGTAGATAGTGACATCTCTTTTGACACCCCTGTTGCCAAAGTGGTTAGGAAGACTTTCTATCTTGCCCACCTTATCATGGAGGGTTTTCCATCCAGATCATAGGAGGTCATTGTTCCACTATCCTTCTCCCTTATCAGGCCCATGATTGAATACAAAGCCCCATATGGTATGTACCTCACCCAGCACTTGCAACAGCTGGAGAGACCCCAAAAGTACCTACCATGAAGATCAGGGTTCTTCAACACGTCATATGCTTCCAGAATAGAGGACATCCAGCTTTATTCAGTGTCATACCGCATACTTACAGGTGACCTATGCCTGACATACAAGACCATGTCCAATCAGGATTTGGTGGACATGCTCTACTGCAAGCAATCCAAATCCACCAGAGCCATGAGAGCTGAGGATTTGAACCTCAGCACATACATGTATAGGACATGCTGGAGGGACAGAGTCATAACTCAGAGGCATCTCACACTCTAGCAGAGTATCCCAGTTCATGTTTGACAGAGTCCCTCACTGACTCTCTTCAGGAGACATCTGGACAACTGCATATGAGACAGAGGCACAGACTAGACAGAGGCACAGTCATGTTATTCAATTACGTCAGGGGGTCATAATGTGTCACTACTAAGTCAGAGGTACAATATTCGGAATCTATTCTGTACACTTATTACCACTATAAGGGGTGGCAATAGCCACATCACTATGGCTAGGCTTATACATGCACTAGGGCAGATAGCCTAGTAGTAAACTATGACACTATGAAACACTGGTGTATGTGTAGGTATTGTCAGTCAAGCACTATGATGTGGTTTGGGGGGCTTGATATCTCCCTGTATTCCAACATTGTTTTGTCTGTTCCTTCTAGCATGTCTAGGGATCAGTTGCTAGTGTCCTCTCCTGCTCAGCTGGTGAACCTGGGAATATTGAGGCAATGTTACAATTGCCTCATGTACACTGACAACCCTCTCCTTCTCCCATAAAACACATATACATGTGAGAGATGCAACTATATAGCCAAAGTGGATGCTGAGCTCTCTCAACATAGGACTAGCAAGACCAGAGAGAAGGTGAAGGTAACCACACACATCACAAACCCAGTCTCACATGGCACTATCACAACTTAAAATCATACACATAGACACACAAAGACATACTCAGAGGCTCTGATCAGAATTCTACCAAAACTGCAGTGGCCACCACAGCAGACACTCACACAACTGCCTCCACAGGGCACAGCACATGCAACACATTGACCACAGAGTCGGTGTGCCAAACAGTCACAGCCCTTAAGGCCAAACACAATGCCAGACACACTTGTCATAGGTGACTCCATAGTCAGACACACTGACGTCCCGCTCACCAGATCGAGTATGGCGGAGGTCACAGTAAGCTGCCTATCAGGCACTGGAATCCACCACATAATGCAAGCACTCAGGTCACTCCACTGCAAGTACAAATCTGACCCAGTCATTATCCATGCTGGTGTGAACGACCTGAGATGTACCTCCCTGGACTACATGGAAAGAGACATAGAGGATCCCTCTGATTATGTAGGCCAGGCAGGTATGACCCTGACCTTGAGCAGTATCCTACCTTCACCAAGTATGATGCCACATAAACAGAGACAAGATGATCAGCTGTAATAATTTGCTTAAACTATGGTGTCATTCAAAGTCCAATGTCTGTCTGCCTGGGATGACATGCTGGACAGGCCACGCTGATTTGCAAGGGACGGCTTGCACCTGTCACCCCTGGGCTTCCGGATTTCGGCTGATGCTCTTGCCACCCCCATTGTGCCTTTTTTATGCAAGATTCAGATTCTACACATACCACCCTAGAACACAGTAAAGAAAAGACACTAAGGGTAATGCTGCTCAATGCCAGAGGTCTCAACCTCAAGCTGCACACACTCGATGCCCTTCTCAGTATGTAGCACATTGATGTCTGTGCTGTGCCTGACACCTGGTTCACAGCTTCCGACAGCACCCCGGCACTATCGGGTGTTACCTCATGTCATGCCCGCACCAGAATCCGGACAACACCAAGAAAGGAGGGTGGGTGTCCATATTCATCAAGGACACCCTCACCTCAAGGTTGGTGGCAACACACGATGCATCGGAGACCATCCAGGTGCCAGTAACCGTAGGCAAGACTGCTCTGCAGTTTGTAGCATGTTACATGCCACCCTCTCAAACTCAGGTACCTCACACAGCTGTCCTGCAAACACTGAAGGGGATAAATGTATCTCCAAACACCATCCTACTGGGTAATTCCAACTATCCAAATATAGACTGGGATCACTAATCAAGCCACAGCAGTCTAACACAAAGGTTCCAAGAGTTCATACACTCAAATGCCATGGAACAACTGGTCACCATCCCCACAAGTGGAGACAACATACTAGAACTCATCATCACGAACATGGGGTCACACTGTTCAACACCAGAAGTATACCCATCATTGGTGAGATCAGATCATGGACTAATCTCAGTGGGAGTCCACATCCCACCCACACCCCAGATAGAAAAACAAACAGTGAAGACCTTCTCGAATGCCGACTTCACATTTCTAAGGACTGGTGTGGTCTCTTTCAAGGCCCCCAAGCCAGCGGACACCATTACCCAAGCCACTGTATCACTTACAAGTGCCTTCTACCAGCACCTCCAGGACTGCATGGATCAGGCAATCCCAAACAAAACAAAGACTCTTTGTACCACAGGCAAGCGTCCAGTCTGGTGGACCCTAGCCATAAACAAGCTCTACAACAAAAGGAAGGAGCTGCTACAAGATAGAGAGAAATCCATAGAAGGGAAGACACCCCTGCTCATTGTGAGTAAAACACTGGGTTCCCCCATACAATCATCCAAGGCGAGTTTTGAGAGTAAACCCACTCAGGACTCAAGGGACAATCATGAGGCCTTTTTTACCTATGTTTGAAACCTGGGAGGGATCTCTCAGATATGCTCAGAATTAGTTCGGAATGATGTAAATATCACTGAACCTACAGACATTGCCAACATACTGGCTGACAGGTTCAGTGCAGATTTCCCCCCCTCCCCCCAACTGGAGGGGTATCTACACCAGAGGATTGTAGCCCCCCAAACATCTCCAATGCTGGGGTGAGAACTGCTCTATCCAAGGTGGAAAACACTTTATCCATGGGACCAGATGGTGTCCCCAGTTGTGTGCTCCATGAACTCAATGAGTAATTACGCCTGCAGTTAGGGCAGCTGTTTAATCTTAGCCTCACCTCAGGATATGTGCCCAAGGAGGGGCATACGGCAATGGTGGACCCACTTCACAAAGGAGGTGCCTCCACCAACCCCGGAAACTACCATCCCATCAGCTTGACAAGCCTGTTCTGCTAAGCTATGGAGAGGATCATAATGGGAATAATAAATGAAGACATAGGGGACTTGCAGACATTGGATCCAATCCAGTTTGGCTTTGTCAAGGGCAGATCATGCCTTTTAAACTTGGTTGACTTTTTCAAGACAGTCACCCAGGCCATTGACGTGGGCAAGGCAGTCCACACAGCCTACCTTGACCTGGCAAAGGCTTTGACACAATACCCCACTCAGGTATCATTGAAAACATCACCAGCTTAATTGTGAACCCATACATCACAGCATGGGTTGCAAACTGGCTAAGTGACAGAACACACAGGGTCAAAGTTGCTGGTGCCATGTCACACTCCAGAGCTGTCACAAGTGGTGTCCCACAGGGCTCAGTCCTGGGCCCACATTTGTTCAGCATCTACTTTTCTGAAGTACGAGCAAACACAGGAGGATTATGGCTGACAAAGTTTGAAGATGACTGCAAACTGGGAAGCATAGTTGGAAACCCATCTGACACAGACATCCTTCAGAAGGGTCTCATAGACACAGATAACTGGTGCCAGAGCCATGGCCTTACGTTAAACGCTAAACAATGCATAGTCATACCCTTCGGGAACAACAGGGTTACCCCAGTTCCCATCTAGGTGGCAATCCTCTAAGCACAGAAGAGGTTATCAGGGTCCTGGGCACCCAGGTTGACAGTAATATTTCATTTGACACTCACGTTGCCAGAGTAGGCCTGGGGCAGTTCCTGCTATTAGGACAGAGGTGCGACCTGGTAGTGTCAGGGTGCTGATGTGGGCTTTGACCCTGTTTTCTATTACAGCACTGATATCTACATTCTCTATACTGTGTGCATTTACACTGCATGCATTTATACTTCTGGCATTGGGTAGCATTACATCTAGGTTACTATAGCTTGTGGTACCTATGAGGTAGGTGTGTGTTTTTTGTGGTTTATGATTGGTGTTGGTGGATGTTAGTCGGGTCCTCAGGTGTGCATATGGTACATGGTATTACATTCCTTAACACATGGCATTCATGCCTCAGGTGGTGCTGCAGGGCTGTCTCTGTCGGATGCACATACTACACTCCCTGTACATGTTTGGAAGCAGGTTGTGTCATGTTAGGCATCCCTGTTACTATATGAGTGAGTCAGAGCGGGTATCAGTCCCAGTGTTCCTACTGACCAAGTGTATGTGCTATGCGTTGCCTCTTTGCCAAGGCCAGGGCATACTGGGCATGCCTCCTTCTGCCTACTGGGACAAGGTCAAGTTGTTCCTCCTCCGAGTCACCCTCTGCCTGTGGTGGCCTTGGCAATGGTGGGGGGATGTTAGGCCCAGCCCTGTGCTGGTCCTGCTGCAGCTGTTTCCGCAGAATCATATTATGTAGCATAGCACATATCATGACCATTTGGGTACATGTAGTTGGTGTGTACTGCAAGGCTCCACCAGATGTGTCCAGACACCGGAACCATGACTTGAGCAGCCCAAACACACGCTCTATGACATTACGTGTTTGTGGGTGTGCCTCATTATGGCGTTCCTGTTCAGGTGTGTGTGCATTTCTGATGGGTGTCATCAGCCACGGCTCAAGTGCATAACCTGCATCCCCCACTAGGTGTCCGTGTGGGAAGTCCCCACTGGCAAATGATTGGTACAGCTGCGTCAGATGCCAGATGTGGGAATCGTGGTAGCTCCCAGGGCAGCCAGCACACACATTCATTATTATGCCCTGGGCATCACACACGACCTGGCAGTTAATGGAGGGGTATCCCTTGTGGTTAATGTAGACTCTACCCCGCTCACCAGCTGGTGCTTTGATGCGTATGTGCGTGCAGTCTATTGCACCCAGCACCTCAGGGTATCCCGCTATTTGCTGGAAGAGACGCATATTGCTGGCCACAACCTCACGGTCATTAGGGACATATATATGATCACCGACATGTGCTGACATGGCATCCAGGAACTGGTGCAGTACCCTGGAGGCTGATGCCTGTGATATCCCCATCATATCACCAGTTGGTCTCTGGAAGGTACCTGTTGCTAGTATTCTTAGGCCAACACATACCTTGGTTTCCACTGGGATGGGTTCCCCTCTGTTGGTTCTGTGTGTGAGATGTGGCCTGCACAGCTCAACATTCTGCTGCAGAAGGTCTCTGTCCACTCTGTAGCGCTCTACTATCTCCAGCTGATGTAACCCATGGTAGGTGACCCTGGGCCTGTATACTCTTCTCCTTCTCCTCACTCTGGGTTGTCTGTCAGCATCTGCATTGTCACCACCCTCAGCAATTCGCCTATGCCTGATTATAACAGCTATGGCAGCCCTTAGCATTTCTGCTCTGAGTTCAGCTTTTTTCAGTTTTCAATTCTGATAGCTTACTTTCTTGCAGTATCTCTTGTGAGAAACACCCTGCACTGCTCTTTGCAGTGTTTTAAGTGCTGGGTTGGGCTTCTAGTCTGCCTGCATAATTGCCTGCTTCCAATTGTTTCCAACAATTAACTGCACCAGTATCCTCTGGCAGTTTCCATGTATTTTAGTTGTTTCCTGTTTCCTCTCTGTTTCCTGAGGGGGAGCAATGTGCACACTAGCTTAAACACACTCACAGTCACTTAAACGCGCGCACACATCCTTACACGGTGTTTACACGTGCGCACACATCCTTACACGGTGTGAACTTGGCTGATTCATGTTAAAATGCGCGCACACAGCCTTCCACACGTGCACACCCGCGCAAACCGTTGTAAACGGTTTGCAACACGCTCCCACATGTTGAACCTGCCTTACACGCGCGCACACGCGCGCATGCACGTATATCAAGAAACTTTGAGTGTAGGGATAGCGTAGACCTTCCATTTCTTGACTTTCCTAGTGTACTGTTGGGACACACCTCCTTCCCTGAAGTCTGTCTGTCATCTTTCACCTTACATTGCCCTCCAATCTGGAACATTTGTATCTATCCTTCCCCCCGTGATGTCACCTACCTCTTACTCTGTTCCTCCCCCTTCTCTAACTCTTACACTACTCAGAAAGTGCTCATTACCTATGTGGCAGTGTGATTCAGTATTGTAACCCTCATTTACATAGGAATGCCTAGTAATGACTAGTTACATGTCTTACACGGAGCTTCCCCCCCCCCTTGACAACCACTAAACGGAGGCCATATTGTTTTTGGTCTGCAAGTCCCTCCATTGACATTCCATGTAATACATAAATCCCACTATTGTGGGCTTATAAGCTTCGGTTTTTAGTTTTAGGTAGCGCACCCGCTTATGCGGGTGCGCTGCAGTTAAACCCCAAAATCCAGTGAAGAAAAAAAAAGTTATATTACATATTTTTGCAACACTTTTTCATGCCAATGGCCACATATTTGGCCATTGGCATGCTTAATGAAACAAATGCACCCTTTATTTGGAGCTGACATAGCTCCGTTTTTAATTTTGCAGAAATGTACTCAGTTGTCAGCTGAGTACATTTCTGCAGCTAACACGTCCGTTACACGGACTGGTTTCTGCTTCGTGGATAGCTCAGATACCTCATTTGCATATCTTTGAGCTGCAAATGAGGTATTGAGCATTTCCACGCCCAGTCCGTGTAAGAGACGTGTTAGCTGTCTCTTAGACGGAGATTTGGGCTGTTCCTGAATCGGGAGGCTTACACGGAGGCTTACACTACTCTTGAACTCCGTGTAAGCCTTCCTGAATCTGGCCCATAGTCTGTCAGTCTAATATTGTCTGTTACCTTTGAATTTATAATTACTACAAAACAGATAGACGAACTTGTCAGTGGGTAAATAATCTGTTTTTATTCATATTTCATTAATTTATTCATAATTCATCAATTACAAATGACCAATAAGAGAAATACTCTTAACCAATTATACTGCAATATAGTCCAAAGAGAGATGAATATCATATGATTTGAGACAAGCTCTAGTTTTATGTATGGGTCATTTCAGGTTCATCTTTATTTCATTCTCTGTGTCTTTTCACTTTATTACAATCACTATATTATTTTCTGTCAATTTTGTAAGCTTTCATTTGAATGCATAAATGTTACTTGCTCAGCTGTTCAATTAATTTTACTAATTAACATTGAAACTCTAATGGTTTTCTGTTTTTTTTTTTTCGTGGATAAGTTATTAACTATGAGTCAAGGGCTTAGTCATGTAAAAATTGTCATTAGGCTTCATGCAATCCATGGAACTGCATGACAACTTATTTTACAGCCTCACAACCTAAAGAGTCAGTTCTCCTGCATTTTCAGAATTATTGTTCTCTTACATAATTACAAGTGCACTCTAAGCAAAGAAGGATCATGAAGTCTGTTAAACATTCATTACAAACGTGTTAGATTCCATGGTTGTAAAATACGTTCTGGTGTCTCTTTCTGCAAATATTTAGGTTACCATTGCAAATTTTAACTTTCACTCAGTGTATTAGCAATCTTATTTGAAATATGCTACACTTTCAAAGGTAATTATCAAGTCATAAACAGCCTTTACATTTCCCCTGATAGGCTAAAATAATTTTAAACAGAATTTGCTGCATTTTAAAATGTGATTGTATCTGGTTCGATTTTAGTGGCAAATGCTGCAGAGTGAACTACAGTATGGTGGTGGGAGGTTGGTGTAATGCTTAAGGTGTTTGCCTTCTAGACACAAAGTAAAGAGTTTGATTCTCACATGGGGTGACTGGCTTGGCTTAAAATGGTCTACAAGGGCAGTTAGCCTAGTACTAAGCTATGTCATTTTGGGGATAAAATAAGCAGCTATGAATGTTTATTTTACTTAATATGTATCTATTGCTTTCATTTGTACTTAGTGGTATTTAGTACTGTGAAGAGAATTACTGTATTAAACTTCATACAAAAGCTAACAAGAACACACAGGACTCTGAGCAAGCATATTCTTTTCATTTGAAAAATTAATCTTTCTTTTTCATTTTAATTAAGATAGTTTTCATGTTCATAATAAGTCTGACTTTTAATGCTATACAGATACTCTGAGTCACACAGCAATTTGATTACCTTGTCTTTCAAATGAAAATAATGCTTCTTTTAAAGCTTTACGCTTAATGTACAGGTTGCTAGAAAGATAAAATATATAATTTCTAGGGGCATTCATTATTCAGGTACACTTTACAGATAACCTCAGGAGTAATTAACCTTTTTTATGTTCATTAGATGCAAGTCGTGTGAATTTCCTCCAGGTGCACAGGTTTCCTCCCACATCCCAAAGACATGCTGTAGGTGGATTGGATATTCGAAATTGGCCCTAGGCATGAGTGCATGCATGTGTGTGCCTTCTGTGGAAGGTTGGGCACTGGGCTGGCAACTCGACACCGTAAAACTCCACTGCCAATCATAAGCGGACAGGTGATCCGCTTTGGTGACCCCTAACCGGGAAAAGCCAAAAGAAGAAGATGTTCATTAGGTGCAAGAGGTAAAATTCATTACCATATTCAACAAATAAAGAAAATATGCTGTACACAATACCATATCTGTCTTTAACCAGGAGGCTGGTGACAATATGTGACCATGATCTATGACCATTGGCCATTACACTGGTGTGTTGTACTGGGCCTCCAATCCCTCTGTGACATGGGAGCTGTTTTGCCACCCATGACATGGGGGTAGAGTAGTGAGAGTCCCCCTAAATCTGCAGAAGCAGAATGTGTATGATGCCTTACTATTGCTACAGCCCTATGCATATACCTGCTCCTGACCTTGAATAACACTGCTGGACAGGGCAGCTATGCTAGTACTTACTACAATCTGTACAGTGATAATATGCCAGCAACATGTGCTACCATATTCCATATGATTCCTAGCATAGCCTCATAGCTGGACTCAATGGCCTCACCAAGGCATTGACAGTGCTTATCCAGACTCTGCTACACTTTGCTGTGAAGGAAAGGTTAGTTTGCTGTTATTTTTTGTATTTCTGTATTGCCTTTCTATATTTTGAATACTGTAGTTTGTTTTCTTTACCTTGTGTTTTGCTTGCATTCTGTTTTAACAGCATATTAAAACTTCAAAAGAGACCACATCTCTCTCTGTTCTGAGTCAGGCAGAATTTTTTCCCTCCCTCCCTCCCACCCATTTAAGTTGTCTTGTTAAATACCACTGTCTTTCTAGTTGCCCGCCTCTTATGTTAATCTGACCATATATCTCATTTCTCTCTACTTTCACTGGCTTATGTGAGTAATCACAAAACCATCACTTTTGAAATCCCACCCTTCAATTATTTAAATTTATTGGCCATCCTACAGTATTTCATAGTACCAAAATACAAAAGTAACCACCCCTTTCAGTCCATCTTGCTGTTTTAAAAATAGTAACTCTCCACTAAACCTTAACTTTTAAACAGGTAAAACTCAAGTTACCTACTTTCATATCTAACTTCTCTAGTGCACACTGCAGAGTGCATTCTTTTCAATCTTACCTTTAAGCATCCCTGTTACTAGCACTTTCTCTAATACCTAAAAGATCATCTCTACTTGACTCCAAGTAGACTTTTCTCTATCTGTTAAACCTAGCACTTGCTCCTACAGTACTTATTACCTTGATATGGCACTCTTATAGATAGCACCCCAAAAGGCAAACCCCATTTCTCGGTCACCCACGTCCCCGGAATCTCTTTTAAAGTTTTTTTGTCTAGTCCTTCTAGCATGTCGAGGGATCAGTTGCTAGTGTCCTCTCCTGCTCAGCTGGTGAACCTGGGAATATTGAGGCAATGTTACAATTGCCTCATGTACACAGACAACCCTCTCCTCCTCCCACAAAACACAAATACATGCGAGAGATGCAACTATACGGCCAAACTGGAGGCTGAGCTCTCTCAACATAGGACTGGCAAGACCAGTCAGGAGGAGAAGGTTACCACACACACTATAGACCCAGTCTCACATAGTACCATCACAACCTCAAATCATACACATAAACACACAAAGACATACTCGGCTCTGATCAAAAATCTACCAAAACAGCAGAGGCCACCAAAGCAGACACCCAAACAACCACCACCACAGAACACAACACCTGCAACACATAGACCTCACAGTCAGAGTGTCAAACAGTCACAGCCCTTAAGGCCAAACACAATGCCAGACACACTAGTCATTGGTGACTCCATAGTCAGACACACTGACGTCCCGCTCACCAGACTGAGTAAGGAGAAGGTCACAGTAAGCTGCCTGTCGGGCGCTAGAATCCGCCACATAACGCAAGCACTCAGGTCTCTCAACAGCAGGTACAAATACGACTCAGTCATTGTCCACGCTGGTGTAAACGACCTGAGACGTACCTCCTTGGACTACATGAAAAGAGACATTGAGGAGCTCTCTGATTATGTAGCCCAGGCAGGTATGACCCTGACCTTGAGCAGTATCCTACCTTCACCAAGAATGATGCCACAATACAGAGATAAGATGATCAGCTTTAACAATTGGCTTAAACTCTGGTGTCATTCAAAGGGGATCCAATGTCTGTCTGCCTGGGATGACATGCTGGACAAGCCACGCTGCTCAAGGGATGGCTTGCACCTGTCACCCTGGGATTCCAGATATTGGCAAAGGCTCTTGCCACCCCATAGTGCCTTTTTAGGCAAGGCTCAAATTCTAAACCTACCACCCTAGAACACAAAAAGGAAAAAACTAAGGGTAATGCTGCTCAATGCCAGAAGTCTAAATCTCAAAATGCACGACTCGAGGCCCTTCTCAGTATGGAGAACATCGATGTCTGTGCAGTGACAGAAACCTGGTTCAAGGCTCCTGAGAGCACCCTAGCACTATCAGGTCTTACCTCTTATCATGCGTTCCGCCCCAAAATCCGGACAATACCAAGAAAGGAGGGGTATCCATATTCATCAAGGACACCCACACCTCAAGACTGGTGGCAACGACAATGCATCGGAGACCATCCAGGTGCAATTAACCATAGGCAAGACTGCTCTGCAAATTGTAGCATGTTACAGGCCACCCTCACAAACTCAGGAACCTCACATGGCCTTCCTGAAAACACTAGAGGGATAAATGTATCACCAAACACCATCATACTAGGTGACTTCAATTACCCTAATATAGACTGGGAACACTACTCAAGCCCAAACACCCTAGCCCAAAAGTTCCTGGAATTCATAAACTCAAATGCCATGGAACAACTAGCCACCATCCCCACAAGAGGAGAAAACATACTTGATCTCATCATCACGAACATGGGAGCACAATGTTCAACACCGAAGTATACCCCTCACTGGTGAGATCAGAGCACAAACTAATCTCGCTGGAGGTCCTAATGCCACCCCACCTGAAATAAAAAGACCACAGTAAAGAACTTCTTGAAAGCCGACTTCACACTTCTAAAGACTAGTGTGGTCTCCTTTAAGGCCCCGAGCCGGGAAAACAGTACTCAAGCCGCTGAGTCACTTACAAATGCCTACTACCAGCACCTGCAGGACTGCAAGGATAAGGCAATCCCAAGCAAAACAAAGACTCTTTGTACCAAAGGCGGCCCAGTCTGGTGGACCCCAGCCATAAACAAACTCTACAACAAAAGGAGGAAGCTACTACAAGATAGAGCAAAATCCTTAAAAGGTAAGACACCCTTGATCACTATAAGTAAAAACTAAGTGCTCTCATAAAATCATCCAAAGCAAATTTTGAGAGAAAAATAGCTAAAGACTCAAAAGACAATCATAAGGCCTTCTTTAGCTATGTTAGAAACCTGGGAGGAAACTCCCAGATATGCTCAGAACTAGTTCAAAATGATGTGAAGATTACTGATCCTACAGACATTGCCAACATACTGGCTGACAGGTTCAGTGCAAACTTCTCCCCTCCCAAAAGGAGAGATATCTATACCAAGCGATTGCAGCCACCCAAACATCTGCAACGCCCAAGTGAGAACTGCTCTCCAAAGCAAAAACACAGCATCCATGGGACCTGATGGTGTCCCCGGCTGTGTGCTCCACGAACTCAACGAGGAATTAAACCCACAGCTAGGACAGCTGTTTAATCATAGTCTTACCTCTGGATACGCACCCAGGAGTGGCGCACTGCAACTGTGGTCCCACTTCACAAAGGCGGTGCCTCCACCGACCCTGGAAATTACCGCCCATTAGCTTGACAAGCCTTATCTGCAAAGCCATGGAGAGGATCATAATGGACCTCATAAATAAAGACATAGGGAATTTGCAGACTTTGGATCCATCCCAGTTTGGCTTTGTCAAAGGCAGATCATGCCTTCTAAACTTGGTTGACTTTTTCAAACAGTCACCAAAGCCATTGATGAGGGAAAGGCAGTCCATACAGCCTACCTCGATCTGGCGAAGGCCTTCGATACAATACCCCACTCGGGTATCATTGAAAAACTCATCAGCTTAAATGTTAACCCATACATCACAAGATGGGTTGCAAACTGGCTGAGTGACAGAACCCACAGGGTCAGAGTTGCTGGCGCCATGTCAGACTCAAAGCCTGTCACAAGTGGTGTACCACAGGGCTCAGTCCTGGGCCCACTCTTGTTTGGCATCTACTTTTCTGAAGTACAAGCAAACACAGGAGGGTTATGGCTGACAAAGTTTGCAGATGACTGCAAACTGGGCCATAGTAGAAAACACATCTGACACAGATATCCTTCAGAAGGGTCTCATAGAAACGGATAACTGGTGCCAGAGCCATGGCCTAAAGTTAAATGCCAAAAAATGCATAGTCATACCCTTCGGGAAAAACAAGGTTACCCCTAGCTACCAAATAGGTGGCAATCCACTGAGCACAGAAGAAGTTATCAGGGACCTGGGGACCCAGGTTGATAGTAGTCTGTCATTTGACACCCATGTAGCTAAAGTAGTTAGGAAGACCTTCTACATTGCCCACCTTATCATGAAGGGATTCTCATCTAGATCAAGGAGGTCATAGTCTCCCTATACTCATCACTCATCAGACCAATGATTGAGTACAATGCCCCATTCGAATGTATCTGACCCGACACTTGCAGCAGCTGGAGAGGCCACAAAAGTTCCTCACCAAAAGGATAAAGGGTCTCAAACATCTGTCCTATGCTGCCCGACTGAAAGAACTCCAGCTCTATTCAGTCGCTACGCTTGCTCAGAGGTGGCCTTTGCCTAACATACAAGGCCATGTCAAACCCAGATTTGATGAATATGCTTCACCTCAAAAAATCTAGATCCGTCAGAGCCACAAGGGCGGAGACTTAAACCTCGACACGGCTATTAATAGGACGTGCTGGAGGGATAGATTCATCACCCAAAGACTCCCTATGCTGTGGAATAAAATCCTGGTATATGTGAGGCAGAGCACCTCGCTGGCCTTGTTCAAGAGAAATCTTGACCAATGGATGGGAGATCGCAGATATACCCCAGGGATTACCTCAGTGTCACTGCTCGACAGAGGCACAGCAAAATAATGGGTATAGTTCCCCATACTAAAGGGGTGGCGTAAGCCACAAAACTATGGGCTAGGCTTGTAAATGCCCTCGGGCAGATAGCCTAGTATGAACCTATGAACCTATGAACCTATGAACAGTGACAGGTGACATCTTCATGGAATCCGCACACAACAGCAATTATCTCAATGATGTTGGCAAGGGTAATGGTGGACTCTGTTCAGATGATAGTCCTACTCATTTGCTAATTAATTATTTGTGTCCCTGTCTGCAAAATATAAGGGGCTGTCTGTGACACATGGCATCACTAAGAGCCCCAGTAGGCTACCATATGCTGAGTATAATCACAATCGGGGTACTGAGCTTCTCTGCAGCTACAGTCACATGGCAAGCACTGTCGGTACTCCTGGTCATCAGAGGAATCCCCCACCAGGGATGGTGAATACTATGGCTGTACATTTAGAGTTCAGGTGTGACTCAGCCCGAATCTTCAGCATGAACAATTGGTGGAGGAGCACCCAAGTGGGAGACAGACAAGCAGACAGGCAGACAGACATTGCTCATGTGTTATTTGACTGTGACTCAATTTATCTCTCAACATCATTGTCAGAGTTTTGCATAAGTTCTGACAGCAGCCTGTTGCCTCACCAAACCTATATTTGTGTCACTGTAACAGTAGTCTGGGCTGTGAATACACAAAACAGATTGAATGCAATTTCCCCCTTCTAAATTTGAGGCCTGTTTATAGATACAAACAGTGTTATACATGTGAGATACATATTGGAAACATGTGTAGTAGTATTTGTGACCTGCCAATACACAGTGCATGGCTACTATACACACATCCACTCTGGTTACCAACCTGGTCCATTATTCACTCCTAGAACTGGTGTCCACTCCTTCAGGTAGATACTTGTGCTTTTATCACCTCCTTGCTGAAGTGGGAAGTGGCCGCCTAACAGTGGCTGACTTCTCTGCTGCTATGCTGCATGTCTTTTTACAGGCATACCTGATAATGTTTGTGACCAATAGAAACTGTCAGGGAACCCTCTACCTAACAGGTGGTAAAATAGGTCCTAAGTGCCTGCAACAAGATGTCATTCTTAATTCAACTGAATTTGTCCTCACCTTCTGGAAGACACAATGTCGCTAACTGGGACAAAACACATAGCTTTAGGCTATTGATTGCTGGGGACAGTAGGCTGCCAATTGCAAACAGTGAGTTGCCACAGGTATTCACAACAGTAAAGTTGCATACATGGACAGGAACAGAGTAGGTGTAATGAATACACAGTGTAATGGACAATGGTGTACCCCATTGATACTCAGATTTGAGATAGGGATCATCATATATATGTTTATTGCTGGGAGCAGAGGCCCACAGGGGTATACAGGTAAAACTGTAGACTTCCATTCCTGTATATGTTGGGTACACAAATGTGGCAATTTGTAACAAAGGTTTCTTGGGGTATGATGTTAGGGTATACCAGTGGCACTCAAAACAGATGCTCAAAAAGCATAGGCTCTTATAATATATGTCTAGGACATGTAGGTTACTTTAGAGATGGGCAGTCCTGACAGTGGGCTCCCCCCCCGAACCACAGGGTGGATATGTAGCTACATATTTTACGTAAGGGCTATATGCAGGTACGCTTTCCAAGCAAACAATAGTATACATTAATATATTTACCTTCACTCTTGTTTCCAGGCTGAGGCTGCACGAACATCACACCAGAAGTACACCTGCTACCACAGTACTGCAGAACAGTGTATAACTCCTCAGGATGTGATCTTCTCAAAGCTCTGCTTCTCAGCCATTAGACAATGCATTTCAAATGTCACATGGGTCGTGCTACTGCTTCTCATTTTTTTTGGTACATAATTTGCTGTTTAAACAGTAGACTGTTAAGTTAAATCTTAATTAAATAGCACTTTGTGAGACATATGTATGACTTGCTATATTTCAGTGAAGTGCCCAGACGACAAAGTGCACAGCTAGTTTCCACAGCAGGCCACAGGTACTTACGAATGAGGACTTGTGTATACCACATGTATGAATGAGGGCTTGTGTATACCGCATGTACATGTACACGTTTCACATTTCATGGCTGTCCTGCGCGCCATTCAGAATTCATGTTTGCATTCTGAATCTCAGGCCACACTCTTTCACATACGTTCGTGCCAGTCGCTGCTGACGCTAACGGCCCCTCAGTGAGCTCTAACATTTGTAGAGACAATTAAAAGAGTGTCTGCTGGGACCGTATCAGGATCCGTTTCATAAAGTGAAAGCTCAGCTGTGTAGCGAGGCTACTGACATGCCCCAGGACTGCTGATCATTGCAGGCACTAGTACAATGACCTGCAACACTGTGACCCAGCAGTGCAAGGTGGAGGATAAGCAGGTAGAATAGCATAGTAAGTATTTTCACCAGTACTAGGTTTCAAGCTAGTACTTTTGTAAACTTTTTTTATCATTCAGAGCAGTGTTCCTGATAAAGGCTGTTTCCCCCAACACATACCAGGTGGGCTAATGGGGGGACTGCCTTTCTGCTGCGCCTGTCTTGATGCTGCTCCTTTTCTTGTGGTTCTGAAGTTTAGTTACTTCAGTTGTGTGACTGTGAGAAACATGTCAGGCTTCTGCAATACTGCACATACAAATGGGGATGTAGATTGTTGTTAAGCTGTATGCACATATCCAGTCATCTGTTATCATGTATAAATATATGAGGTTGTAGCTTTGTTGTGATGCTGTCCACAGATTCCCATGCATCTATTAATCTTGTACTGACATGGCAAACTTTATATTTGTTGTAAAGCTATGTGCATATTTCTATGCATCTCCTATGATACATATACATATGGGGCTGTAGCTTAATTGTGGGCAAGTCTGGGGCTTCTACTTTCATGCATACCCATTTGAGAGTATGCTTCTTAACTGTTAACTGTATATCTTGCCAACACCTGTGCAACACAGCTGTTTTGTCTTTCAGCATGGGCAAAAGTGAGAGACTCCTCATGTTGGATGCTGTAGGTGGCACTTGAGACCTGTATGACAGTGTGGTTAACAAGGAATGTACCTTTTAAGTTATCCATTATTACAGTACCATTAGTAAGACATGTTCAATCATGTTATATTTCTCATTTTGTCTCCTTTTTACAGGTCATGAAGCCAGGGAGCAAGTCCCAGGTACATCATCTGCAGCCCACCCCTCTCCCTGTGGCTGTGTCAGGTAAGTAGCCAGGTGTCTTACCAAGGGACCTCTGGTCTCTGCCTGGCAGGCATCCCAGCTTCATTACCTGCTGCAGCCTGTCTGTGCACCAGGAGGTGCAAGATGTGGATGAATGCAATGGTCTACTAAGTGGCTACTAACATACCCCCTCTTGGACAGCATAGCAAGTACACTCACCAAGCAAGTGCTTGTCTTCAAGCCACCAGAACAAAGTATGGCTTTTATCACCAGCCACCCAGATCTATCTACACCATTATTTGGGTAATGTGACATCTATATGAGTTAATTGTCCACAAGTACTATGCCCATTTCCCACACTATCTCCATCCAGGAGTACCTGCATCCTACTGTGCCACAATCAGTTCTCCTGCATTGCCCAATCTTCTCCAACACAATTTCTCCACTGTTTGTCTGTATGCTATCCATGTTTCCCCCTCTTTGTGTGTGCATATCCATTCCTTTTTGTCTGTACTTCTTTGTGTTTCTGACTGTGTGACTCTGCTGCCTACCCTTCCCTAACTTTCCTACTCCTGTGTTCATATCACTCTGCCCAACATCCCTTCTGTTTCTGTATATATAAGATGGAGTACCTATCACCACACAAAGAGTACAGCATTCCTCTCAACTGTCGAGATTTTCACAGAATGTCCAGAATTTTGCCTCAAAATTTTGGTCTGTTCCTTGCAAAATTTTTGCTTTTCTGGATTTTTGTGATAAATCAGTGAAGACTGAATTAATTAAATAATGACAGGTATTTCAGTTTCAGACTCCATACCTTTAGCAAAATGCATGGTAACACAAGACCATTTTTTCTAGCAACTTTCTATGTTTATAACAGAAATATTTAAAAATTGTCCCTATTTGTCAAGCTTTCTCTCCCCATTATTTTTGGCTTTGTCCAGATTTTTTGTGATAAGAGGTTGAGAGCTACGGATTACACTGCCTTCCTTCTTCCATGCTTTTCCTTTATGCTTCCCTTCTTTATGTACTTTTGTTTGCAATATTCCCTCAGTACTTACTCCTGTACTGTCCTTTTATCCCACATCATGGGAACAATACCTTTCAGGTGAATAGCTACCTAACAACAGCTGTTTGCAACATGTCATAGCTTACTTTGATGTGACACGATGTTTTGAGCTCAGTCTTGTCTATACAAAAAGCGTTCTGTAAGTCCATATCAAGTGATCCTGCTTTTGACTTTCTTATAGTTCGTCCGAGCCTTGAAACATTTTTCTTTAATCCACCTGAGCATTTTTATAGCTCTGTTCTGTAAGATCTACATCAGACTGATGTCCTTCTTAGGTTATTGTCTTTACTACTGGACTGCATACTGAAAAAGCTATTTCCACAGTGACCGGTTCAGAGAGTGGACTCACTTCTCTTGTGTCCACTGATGTGGCAATGTAGCCCAGTATGCCACTGGCCCTAGCATATCCACATCTTTCCCAACTTCTGCCACTCACCCGAGCCACCAAACTACATGTTCGATCATCTGAAGTGTCTCACTTATCACTTTGTATCAATAAACATCTATCACATACTAAATGCCACTGTCTCCAGCTTCCTGAAGTTTGGCTGTTAATGTGTTCATTGTAGTTGCTGCATCTTATTGTTTGTGATAAAAGTTCACAACATAGTGTGTGTGGCACTTCATCTCTTCAACCGCAGAATAAAAGGAAGCAATAAAGCTTACTCAGCACCAAAAGTCTATAACTTAACGATGCTTATGTTGCTGAGCTGTGTGAGAATTTTAAGTTGTTCCACATGTGAGGGTGATGATGTATTATGCAGCTGTATTCTGTCTAGAGACAAGAATGCACCACATACATGTTTTAAATGCTGATCAATGCAAAGGAAAGATGAAAGTAAAAAGGCGTTATCTCATAACAAAGGAAACAGATACTGAAGAAGTGATCCTCAAAACAATATTCACATCTCAGCCTTTACCATACATTTTCAGATTCCTCAGTATTTAAATGATAACTATGGAGAATGTTGTTTTCATCTGTGAAAATGTACCAGTAAATGAAATGAGTGAGGCTTATTGATGGACTAACTTGTTACTTTTGCATATCTCTGCAGAAGAGTTGATGCCATATGACTTCAAATTCTTTTTTTCTAATTTCTCTAATTTTATTTTATTTTTAGCTTTATATATATATATATATATATAGAGAGAGAGAGAGAGAGAGATGTTACTTACAACCATTTAACAGTATACCTACAGACATGGACTGCTTACCAGCTGAGAATGCCTTTCATAGTTAAACATTTCAGCAAATTCTTCAGTTACTAATATTTTAAAATGTAAGACAAGGTGACTTGGTCATTCTAATGTAAACACAAAATAATTCACATATCCTTGGCTTTGAAATTGTAACCCAAGATGTTTTGCTAATAAATGGTTATGCAAAGTAAATATGATATTGTATCTAAAATGTCACACAGGGGCCAAAAAGGGAGTGCAACAATGGATCTCTGTAATTCTGCAGTAATATCCATTGCCTGTGCTGTTTCATGCCATAAAATTATTTTTTTTTTCGATTGGTCTTTGTCCAGATGAGTGATATTGTTTTCTTATGAAGGACAACAGTACTCATCTTCTGCCCAGCAATGTTTACCTCATGTTTTTGAGCAGTTAGTTGTTCAAAGGCTGATCATATTGAGTACCAAAAAACTACATAATAATTCAGAAAATGTATTTTTGGTTACCGATGTTGAGCATTGTATGCTAAACATTAACAGAGTATTGTCTAACTGCACAGTAATAATAACCTAAGACTCCTCTCAGCATCTAGTCAGCTAAACGCTGAGATAGAAGATAAAGCAGAAAACATTTAACCAGCAGTAGCAAGCTCTAACAAACAATGCCAGTGTACTGGTTGTTACTGCAAAATAAGTACTTCATGTATTAAACAGAAAAAGCCACAGCAGAAAAATGCTAAGGTTAAAAATGAAACTGGTCTGTGTTATCATATGAGGCCCATTTACCTTTCATGAGACAAAACTCGTTAAGACATTACGACCTGCAGTTTTCTCTTGGATTAATCTTTGGAGTTTGGTTATTTAATTAATTAACTAAGGCTGTAGTTTTATTGGCTTACTGATGTCCCACTTATTTTCTCATGCCGCTAGCTCAGACTAAATTAATTATTTTATTGGTGTGTTATTTATATACATATTTATTGTGTTAAAGCTACTGTTTATACCTGTCAGTATATATATATATATATATATATATATATATATATATATATATAATGTCAGGCAGACAGACAGACAGATCTGATTATGCTTCTGCCTGTCAATTACATATACATCTGCTATAAATTATTCCCTGCCTTGTGCCCTGGTCATAGCTGAAAGGGTCATTCATCTGGCCAACTTCTTTGATTAAGAAACCAATGAATAATTTAAACAAAGATAGAAAAATGTGTGTCAAAAGTGACATACTGACTGACATTCAAGATGTAGAATATATAAAAATGAATATATGCATTGACAATTTATAGAAAATGAAAGGAAACACATTTCAAAAAATGAATTATTCACTTCACCTGCATATAAAATCTTTATAAAACAACTGTGACCTCTCAAAAAAAGGAAAGAAAAAAAATGATGTTCCAGGCTAGTGTGTATGTGTCTGTGTGTGTTTTTACTTCTTAAAATATTTCCATCTGCTCCTGAATTTTCCATTAGGGACTGCCAAAAAGTCTTTTTCGGAATTGTTAGCAAGAAAGTAAATTATGATTTCTACATAAAGAGGTTTTCTTTTCCTCATAATGTTTGGTATCAATTTGCTCAAAGCGATCTTTGCTTTTATAATCCAATGGGTTTTAACCCTAAAACTGTCAGGTTAAATTATTCATGATGGGAACTGAAAATGCTAAGGATTTCAAAGCTATATTTAACTTTATACTCTTATAAGTTTTTTTTTTTGGAAAATATTCCATCATTATTTGTGGTCTGATGTCTCGGTACATAAGAGCTCAGAGACTCAGATCAAGCATCAAAGGATTTGTTTCCCGTTCAGCTATTGTATATCATTTCACCTTTATTACTTCTGTATTCACAAGGAAACACTTGAGACAAAAAATGTGAATATCTTATGATTAGAGTACAGCTATAGGCATTGTATAAGACCCAGTATTTTTCTGTTATTTTATGTTACAGCTTAGTATACATAGCATAGCAGTTTTCTCACCCTCAGCTACACAAGTCAGTAGCATTACATTGTTTATAGCCTTTTGAGAAAGTACAGTGTACCTCATGAGCAGACTAACAAAAGCTTTGCTACTTTACAGAAACTGGATCACATTTAAAAAGCCCCATGCCACTTTTACAAATGTGTAGGAACTATGATGCCATGTTCCTGTTCATATATGGCAACCTCCACTTCCCAATGTCATACAAAACCTTTTTTTGCACCTGTAATGTTTTCTGTTCTATTTAAATCATAGCAAAAGTCTTCTTCTTTGAGCAATGTCCCACTGCAATGTTTTTTTTTTGTTTTTTATAAATGTCTTTTTGGTTTCTCATTGGTGATTACTAGCTGTCACTCAGCAGGTCGACCGGACCTTCTGTAGCCTCCTACAGGTTCTTCCCAACCCATGGCTGGGGCAGATAAGGAGACTGAGGACTCTGGGGTAGCATCATACTGCCACAGGTGAGTGTTTCAATATGCCCTAACTTACACTCCCTCTCTCCAAGTGCACCCTGTTAAATGTCTGTGGCCAGATTTGTAATGGGAAGATACTGTTTAGTTATTATTTCTTTATTTATTTATTTATTAATATTTGATTACTGGGGAAGTCCGACTGGTTAGAAGCCCATTTCAGCAGATATCTGGGAAGAAAAGCTCCAGAGTATTACAAAACATTTTAAGAACAATAATTTTATACTCGTTAAAAATAATACCAAAAAAAACAGCAGTTAAACAATTAGACCAAATTCAATATAATATGCAAACATTGATTAAGAATAGATACAAGTTATATGACAATGATTTAATATTTAGAGAAATTTTAGCCACCTTACGGAGAAATTAAAGGTAAGTTATCATAATGAATACAGGACTAAACTAATGTATCTTTCTGCTTCAGCAGCACCTCAGCCAATTCTCCCTTAAGGGCAACACCCCATACAAATCTTCAACCCCCAGGAGGTATCAGCCACAAGGTGCACCCATGTGCATGCCCATCTTATCCTATCGGCACCTCAGGCTCCTGCATTGCTAATCGTACCCTGGTCATCTAGGCTATAGTCTTGGTTTTATCTCTCTATACCATGGCACTGACATTCCATTGAAATGTTGAAGTGCATTCTGTGCCTAGACCTAGGCTCTTTTGACCACTGATAACCCATAGCTGAAGTACAGTAAGTTATAATATAACTTAACTCTTCTCCTAGATATACCATGTGCACATGTTACTATTCAGTACTAAGTGCCTAGTTTCCCAAATTTGATTGATTTTAATAGGTTCATAGGTTGGTACTAGGCTATCAACCCTAGGGCCTATACAAGCGTAGCCATAACAATTCCCTGGATATTTCTTCCCACAATATTTACTTACCTGGACCCCTGTCTAGCAGGGTGACTGACATGATCCCGGGGTGAATTTCCTATCTCCCATCCAATCATCAAGGTTCCTTTTGAAGACGGCCAAGAAGGTGCTCTGCTTGACATGCATGGGCAGTCTATTCCAGAGTATGGGGAGTCTTTGGGTCATGAACGTATCCCTCCAGCATGTTTAGTTCATTATGATGACAAGGTTTAGATCCTTGGAGCATGTGGCTCTGAGGGATTGGGATTTCTTTAAGTGGAGCATGTCCAACAGCTCAGGGTTTGACATGGCCTTCTATGTTAAGCAGAGATCGCCTATGAGTAGACGATATGCCACAGAGTATAGCTGGAGTTTTTTTTAGATGGTCAGTATAGGGTATCTGCTTTAGGCCTGTGATTCTTTTAGTGAGGTATTTCTGCGGCCTTTCCAGCTGTTTACAGATGTCTTGTGAGGTAAATACCAAATGGGGCGTTGTACTCTATAATGGGTCTAATGAGGGATGAGTACAGTGGGACAATGACCTCATTTTTTCTGGATGAAAAGCCCTTACTGATGAGGTGTGCCACATAGAAGGATTTCCTGACTGTTGTGATGATGTGGTTATCAAAGATGAGACCACTGTCCACCTGTGTCCCTAAGTCTCTCATCACACTTCCGGTAAATGTGGTAATTCATGGGTACATGTTTTTTCACAAAGGGGATAACTATACATTTCTTGGCATTAAGCTTGAGCCCATGGCTCTGGCACCAAGCATCTGTTTCTGTAAAGCCCTTTTGTAGAATATCCACATCATTTGGGGATTCAATAATGGCTCCCAGTTTGTAGTCATCTGCAAACTTTGTTAGCCAAAGTCCCTTAGTGTTGGCCTGTACTTCAGAGAAGTAGATGCCAAACAAGAGTGGTCCCAGGACTGAACCCTGAGGTACTCCACTTGTCACTTGCCTGGAGATGGATTTGGAGTTGGCTACTTTTACAGTCTGGGTTCTGTCAGTAAGCCAGTTGGCAACCCATCAAGTGACAGGGATTTATGCTCAGCTTAGTAAGTTTACCTATAATTCCAGAGTGGGGGATGGTGTTGAAAGCCTTGGCGAGGTCCAGATAGGCTGTGTGGACCACCTTACCCTCATCCACAGCTCTGGAGACTGATTCGAAGAAGTCATTCGGCTTCAGGAGACAAGATCAGCCCCTCATGAACCCAAACTGGGTGGGGTCCAGTGTTTGAAGGTTGCCAAAGTCTTTGTTTATAAGTTCCATGATAATGCATTCCATGCTCTTGCAGATCAGGCTTGTCAGACTGATGGGACAGTAGTTCCTGGGATCCAAGGTGGATCCCCCTTGTGGAGTGGGATAACTGTAGCTGTGCCTACTCAGTGGGCACAAAGCCTGAGGTGAGGCTATGATTAAACATGACACTTAGGTGAGGTGCCAGTTCATTTTGTATTCATGCAGTACACAGTCCGGGATGTCATCTGGTCCCATGGATGCTGTATTCTTAGCTTTGTAGAGTGCGGTTTCTACCTCTGTGGCCATGATTGCCAGAATTTGGCAATCATTTGGTATTGCGATGAGCCTTTTAGGGGGTGAGGGGGGGGTGAAGTTGGCACTAAATCAATCTGCCAGGATATTGGCAATATCATTGGGATCAGTATATTTAATGCCATTCTGTTGTAGCTCAGAGAATACATGAGCATTGCCATTTAGATTCTTGACATAACTATAGAATGCCTTGTGGTTGTCTTTGGAATCTTTGGCAATTTTATTTTCGTAACTAGCTTTAGAGGATTTTGTGAGGGATCTTAGCTTCTTACTGAGGCTGGTAAGGGAGTTTTTTGCATCCTGGGAGTTTCCTCTTTTCTGCAACAGTTTCTTTCTTCTGTTGTATAGTTTGTTTATGGCAGGGGACCACCAGATTGGCTCCTTTTTGTGGAGGAGTGCATCTTAGTTCTATTTGGGATGGCACAATTCATGCACAAGTGGATATGCTTGTACAGTGCCTAAGTGTAGGATTCAGCAGTCGAACTTTCAGCTCCCATCTGCATGGGTGTCATGAAGTTTGTCACTTCCGACTTAAGTAGCATGAAGTTTTCTTTGGAGAAGTTTTTTACGGAGGTTTCCTTACTGGGGGGGGTGGGGTGGGATGTGGATGTCAAGACTGATTTGCTTATGGTCAGACTTGACCAATGAGGGGGTGACCACTGGTGTGGAGGATCTATCTCCCATGTTGGTAATGACCAGGTCAAGGATATTGGAGCCCCTGGTGGAACAATGGATTAGTTGATCCAGGGCAATGGAATTTATGAATTCCAAGAACTGTTGGGAAAAGGTGTTGGTACCCGAGTAGTTTTCCCAGTTAATGACAGAGTACTTGAAATCATCCAGTATTAGGGTGTTTGGTTGTATCTTAATATTTTTCAGCATGTTTAGAAAGGTGTAGTGAGAATCTTGGGGCATGGTGGGGGATCTGTAGCAAGCTACAATTTGGATTGCAGTCTTACCTAGTGTTAGTTGCACCTGGAGAATTTCAGATGCATTGTGTTGGGCAACTAGCCTGGAGATGTGAATATCCTTGGTGAATATGGACACTCCTCCACCTTTAGTGTTTCGGTCTTGGTTTAGTGGCCAAAAAGTGTGGTAAGAGTTGTAGCCTAGTAATGCAGGGGTGCTTTCTGGAGCCTTGAACCAGGTCTCAGTTACTGCACAGATATCGATGTTCTCCATTTTTAGGAGTGCCTCGAGAGAGTGTATTTTGAGGTTTAGACTTCTGGCATTGAGTAGCATTACCTTCAGATTTTGCATGCTTGTACCTGTTATGGTGGTGGTTTTGTCCTTTGAACCTTGCCTAAAAAAAGGCACTATAGGGACAGCAAGAGCTTTAGCCAGTAACCTGAATCCCAGGGGTGACAGGTGCAGACCATCTCTGGCTAAGCATCGTGATTTGTCAATCATGTCGTCCCAGGCAGACAGATACTGGATCCCCTTTGAATGACACCAGAAGCTTAGCCAATTGTTGAAGTCAATCATTTTGTCCTTATACTGTGGTATCATTCTGGGTGAAGGCAGGATGCTACTCAGGGCTAGGGTCATACCTGCCTGGGCCACATGATCCGAGAGCTCTTACATGTCTCTTTTTATGTAGTTCAGGGAGGTACGTCTCAAGTCATTCACTCCAACATGGACAATGACAGAGTCGTATTTGTACTTGTTGTGGAGTGACTTGAGTGCATGCATTATGTGGCGGATCCTGGCACCTGACAGGCAGCTGACTGTAATTTTCTCCTTGTTCAGCCTGGTGAGTGGGACATCAGTGTGCCTGACTATAGAGTCACCTATGACTAAAGTTCTAGGTATATTGACTTGCCTTAGGGGCTGTTGTTGGGTGGCACACTGGTGTTGTGAGCTATGTGTCACTTTGGTTATGACTGGTGTTTGTTTGCATTTCAGCTTCGGAAGTCCTTGTTGCTTGGGCAGGTTAATGTTAAGGGCCTCCGCAAATGCGAGTTTAGTGTTGCTGTGTGTGGGTGTTGATGATGTGTGTTTTGAAGGGCTATGTGTTGCTTGAGGTGTAGTGCAGGTGTTAACCTTCTCCTCTTGACTGTCTAGCACAATCTTGGCTGGAGAGAGCTTTGCTTCCAGTTTGGCTATGTAAGTGCATCTCTCACAGGTTGTAGTGTTGGGTGGTAGGAGAAGAGGTTTGTCTGTGTACATGAGGCAGTTGCTGCATTGCCCCAGTATGCCCAGATTCACCAGGTAGACAGGAGAAATCACTGGAAGCTGATCCTTGGACATGCTTGCTTAGGTGCTTTTTTGTAAAGTACAAGAGCTGTTTTCCCTTACCTTTGCAAGGTGCTTTGGAATTATAGGCTGTTTAGTGCCTACAATTAATTTCTCCTTATTAACAAGGAGAGTTGAGTGCTTGTATCAGTTTAAGGCTTCCTAGTGCTTTTCAGCGGGTTCTAGAGCAACTGCTAATCACAGGGGTTCAGATTTTAGTGCTACTATTGAGAAACCAGCTAGTTCTAAGGGAGAATTTGAAGAGCAGACTTTCTGGCACCTGGAATAGTTTAACAGTAGCCCGACGGTGCTGCATGATGCGAAAAATGTGCAAGCACGTGCGTTTTTAAGCCAGAAAGTTGAAAGGGATAGAAATCAGCCTCAAATGGCTAAAATTACAATTTCAGTGCTGGAAACCACTCCTCTAGTGTTAGACAGGCAGTACAATGCTCACCACTCCCACTGGTAAGCAGTAGGACTTCCCTCTACCACAGCAAGGTCTGGATAGCTCTGAACACAGAAAATAAAGTCCTGAAACCAGCTATGGGAATGCAGCATTATTGGCACCGGACTATCATATGCTAAAAACACTAGTTCCTTTCACAACATGCACGCACCACCATTTCTTTATGCATTTCAATTGTATCTGATCACCTCTAGTGAGCTCTCATCACAATAACATAGCCACAACAGGTCAACCCATATGAGCTCTTATCACCCTTGCTCACAATACATACCCTGTTTTCACAGAACGCCCCTCAAATTGCATGGAATTTTTGCTCTCTCCCTTATAAAATTTTTAGTTTCCTGGTAAATCATGAGAATTATAGTCAGTCAATAATACCACCTATCACAGTTTCATACTTCTTATTTTTCAAAAAATGCATATTGATGCAAAATATGTTATTCTGTTAACCTTTTTAAGTGAATTAGCATTTAAAAATTTACCTTGATTTTGGGTGTTTGTCCTACTATTAGTTTAGATTTCTTTAGAAGTTCTAAGCACAAATGAGGTGTACCAGAACTCTTATCTCTCATCTCACTGACTCAGTTACAAGATCTTGATAATAATACCTCATTGCACACATTTTTATATTACACATACCTAGGCTTCTCATTCTACATGTTACTGTTGCACTGATAAAAAGTGTTTTGTTTTGTTTTTTTTTTGGGGGGGGGGCATGCCCTTCTGTACTGTTACGAAAGACTTTTAGCCCTTGACCTCACTTACTTTATTTTTCCCACTCTGTGGTTACTGCACCTCAGACCTCAGAGAAAGCACTATGGCTGACACAGTAACACCTGCCTTGCCCTTTCTCTGAGATGCAGTGACCTCGGACCCCCCCCCCCTACCAGTTGCTGTCACATTAATACTGATGATCTTGATCTATTGAATAGAGAGGAAATGTCAGTTCAAGGTATTATGATCAAGCATGGGTGACCTAGGCAACAAAGTGCAACCCACTTTATACAAATCTAAGAAATCTTTAAATTCTCTGTTTTCAGATGTTGCAGCCTGCTAAGTAATATGTTTCAGTCTGCTGTTGTTTGAAGCTGGATAATTTCTGACTACAGCAAGTCTCTTTAGATAGCCTTCACAGACTGCTTTGTATTTTGGAGATACACGTCATGCACCACCACTTTCAAATCAGAGGACGTTGCTCTCTCGTGGAATACAGTAGGTTGTTCTCTGCAGGTGAGGTGGAGAAGCTACCTTGAGAAATAGATTAGGTATCTTGGGGTCTTGTTTACAAGGGAGGGTAGAGGACAACTCAAGCAGATGGGTGAAGTGGCAACCAGTACCTCAGGTGTTACACTAAACTTTGGGGTGAATCAAAAGCTGAGCCATAAGATGATACATTCAATTTACAAATCAGTCTATGCCCCATTCTCACGTGTGGTCATGAGCTCTGAGTAGTCTTCAAAAAGGTGAGATCACAGATATATGCAGCAGAAATTAGGTTCCTTCACTAAGTCAAGGTGACAGAAAAAGGAACTTAGCAATCAAGAGGATCTTGGATTACAGCCACCATGCCTGCATGGTCATAAAAGTCTAGTGAAGAGGTCTGGGCACCTTGTGAGGATGTATCCTGGAATATCTCACAGGAAATATGTCAGATGGACTGGGGGCACCTGCAGATCCCACAGGATGAGCTGCAAATTGTTGCTAAGATAAGGAAGTTTGATATACTCTGCTGAGCCTGTTATCACCACAACCATCTCCAGAATGTGTGGTCTAGAAAACTGATGGATGGTAGATGGATGTGTAATGAAGGCAACTAATTCGGCACAGAACGCACAAAGGACAGTCCAAGTCTTCAAGGGGGGGGAACCTATCCATTGACAAAAATGATCTCATCAGATATGATCTCCTCTATATCTATTCTCACAAAACGGTTTGTATTTTATGCGGTACTGTGAGATCGTAAGACATGGAGGTACTACTTCCTGACTCACAAAGTGTTTCTTTTTCCCCATGGCGGTGTGAATGTGGAGTTAGTATTTTTAAGTTAAGAGAGTATAGATATGAACTGGGATGGGGTGAAGGGGATCTTGGCCCCTTTGATAATTTTGGTGATCGACCCATATGATCTGTGAAAGACATCTGAGTGGGTTGCCATCAGGAGTGGATTATGCATTGACTTCTTACAGTGGATTCCTTGCAGGACACTGAAGAATAAGATGAGAGACTAAATGAAGAAGTAGGACTACTAATTAGAGGCCAACTCATGATTTATTAACAGACAAGATTAATTGCAAAGATGTAGATACCACTGTGTTTTATCGATCTGTTTGTCAAGAAATACATATATTTTATATAAGAGCACCATTTTTTGATAAAATAAGCAACAGAAAAATAAAATTAACATTGAAGTCTCTGTACTGCCGATACCCTGCTCAGAGCTGACAGAATGTTCTCACACTTACCCAAGTCAGTGGTGCACACATAGTATTGGGGAGAATGTTGAGAGTAATGGTTAGGAACAGTACACAGCCCCGCTCACCTATTCTGCAGCAGCTTAATGAATCCACTTGATGGTATCAAACTGAGGTCTCCTATGAGTGTAGGATACAATCCTTCATTGTACAGCTGGAGTTCTATATATCACTGATGTCTTTGGAATTTACTTATGGCAGTAGGTGACACCCAATCATAGCTTTTGGCTTCTTGTAGGTTACTAATGAATGAGAATGTAAGTTTTGGGCTCTGTAGGTAGATCACATGTCCCTGTCTGCAGATGGAAAACTTGAATAAACAACAAAATCACTGATAGAATTAGCAGAGGATGAAGGAGTCCGCTAATTTTATCAGTGGTTTTGTTGTTTATTTTGCTTTTATTCCA
>NC_056744.1:294019978-294064978 GCF_019279795.1 Protopterus annectens
ATTTAGCCATGATAAAGGACAACTTATTATTCCAGGGATAAAAATCCAAAGGAGTATATTCCAGGGTGTCTCTTTGTCACTATGTTTAAATGTGGATGGTGTAGGTACTGCAAATATATAAAAACAGGTTCTACCTTTGAAATAAGGGGGCAAAAATATTATTGCAAGGAAAAGTACAACTGTGAGACTTCTGGGGTGGTTTATTTAGCCTCATGTAAATTTTGTTCTGTTTTCTATTTAGGGAAAACAGAACGTCAATTAAAACAACGGATATATGAGCATATATATGCCATATCTAAAGGTACAACCACAAATAAGCATAGTTTAGAATTTCCAGATCATAGTTTTTGGTTTAATGCAGCACAAAAGGTACATACAAATCCTAGGGGTGGTCCCTGGCACCTTAAAATTGAGGAGCAAGAGCTTTTGTGGCAATTTAAAACCGAAGCTTATGTCTATCCTGGCATAAATGAAATGTGTTCTGTGAAGTGTTTGTTGAAGTTAAGAGCTTTGGAGAGATAAATGTAGTATTATTTTTATAAAATACCTTTACAAAATATTTTAATCAACATTATTGAATGTTTGGTTTTAAAATATGGTATGCTATTTATTATTAACAAAGAAATTAATGATTGTGTATTTATACATATTATATTTTAAGGTTTATGGTCCTTTAATGTTCTAATTGTTTGATTAATTGATTAAGTAATTAACAATGTATTGTTGGGTGTGGGTATATAAGTAAAATTGTTTTTTGAAATGGCCGTCTGAAGAAGTGCATTGACTGTATGCATGAAAGCGCTAACGGAATAAAATATACCTTCAAGTGACTGGCGTGATCTGCTGGAGTTTCATTTTTTATTTTTTTATAAGTTTGGGTTCTTTTTTTGTGTCTCTTTGTCACCGCTGCTATTCTGCCTTCCCCTGAATCCATTAAACTGTTTACTTAACAGCTTAGGTTATGGTTATAATGTGGCTCCTAGAAAACAACAAAGTGTAAAGACTTCTCATCTTCTCTTAGTCGATGATTTGAAACTGTATAGCTCATCAGATGAGAAACTGAAAGCACAACTGCAAGTTGTCAAAACTTTTTCAGATGATATAAGAATGTCATTTGGTCTTGATAAATGTGCAAAAGTAACCTGTAAAGCAGGAAAGCTGCAGCATCAAGAAAACATCAGTTTAGGACAAGAATGTGATATAAAAGAACTTGAGCAAGAGAGAGTGTATAAATATTTGAGAACTGATGAAGGATCAGCAATATAACATGAACAAATGCGAATAAAACTTAGAAAGGATTACTTCAGAAGACTTAAATTAATCCTGAAAACAGCTTTGACATCTAGGAACAAAATCCAAGCTATAAACCAATTTTCTCTTCCTGTCCTAATTTACAGTTTTGCAGTGATTGACAAGCTCCAAAACATGCTGGATAGAATAGATAGGAAAACAATAAGGATGCTTCATGTTCACCAGATGATTTATAAAAATTAGTGCATACCACGATTATATATTCCCCGTTCTGAAGGAGGGATGGGCCTCCTTGAAATTGATTACATGTATAGATCTGCAATCATGGGACTCCACACATATCTGTTGACCTCACAGGACCCAAACGTAGTGCAAGTTTTGAAACATGAGGAGAATAAATCTAAGATGACTTCCCTGCTTAGGCTAGCTGAAGCATATCGGCATCAAGAAGGAATGGAAATCAAACCACAAGTGGATAAAAAACAGGCAGCAACTGAATGTGCCAAAAACAAAAGAAATAATAGAAAGTGAAGGACCAGATTAGAAGGCAAGAAATGTGGAAAATGCACAAATATATATAATAGAAAATTTTGGAAGAACCTCATGTTGATCAGGAACAAATGAAGGAATGGTTAAGGAGAGGTGAATTTAAACCAAGAGATGAAAGTTATTACTGGTGGCACAAGACAGTGGGCTATGTACACGTTGGTTTACAAAGTCCATTGAACATGTGGGAGAAACAGTCAAATGTAGGTTTTGTAAAAACAGAACTGGAAACAGTTGCACACCTCGTTGATGGTTGCGACCTACTAATGGCTGAAGGACTGTATACTGAAAGGCATAATAATGCGGCGAGACTGTTGCACTGGGAATTGTGCAAATATTATGGTATTGAAGTGGCTGAAAAACTTTGGAAACATGAGCCACAAAGCATCATAGAAAATTATGAAGTCTACATCACATGGGATTATCCATTGCCAACAGTTCAAAACCTAGATGTTAGAAAACTACATATAGTGGTCCAAGAAAAGAAGACAAAAGTAGCATTGATCACTGAAATCGCCACACCCAGTGACTACAGTGTCCTGTGTACAGAGAGACTTAAAGTCATAAAATATCAAGATTTGCAAGCAGAAATGAGAGCAATGTGGAAGAAAGAGACCCAGATAGTTCCGATAGTAGTAGGAGCAACAGGTCTTATAAAAAAGAGTCTACAATCATATTTACATGTGCTACCAATATATGTAACTCCATACGAATTGGAGAAGGAGTCATTACTGGACACATTGCGGGTGCTGAGAAGAACACTTTTGGCTGACATCAAAGTGTGAAACAATACAAATTTCATGAACTTTAATGGTACTTTGACATAGGAATGGGGTCCATTCCCATCACAGTATTAGAAACCCAAAAGATATGGAGAAATTAAAAAAAAAAAAAAAAAGTAATGCTATTTGTAATGATAGGCTGTAGTAAGCCCTGTACATATTTGTGCGTACCAGTGGTAGAAAAGGGACCTTCCCCAGAACACAGTAATGTCAGCACTGATAATATTTTCAGGGTGCAGAGCATGGTAAGCTCTGTACATATTTATGTGTACCAGTGGTAGAAACTGGACTTTCCCCCAGAACGCAGTAATGTCAGCACTGATATTTTCAAGGTGCGGAGCATGTAGCTCCCTGCCTGGAAGGTTTGACTGGGCTTTTATCAGCATGAAAAATACTTTTTTCGGACTTGTGTCAAGCCTAGTTTGGGGCCGGAGAGTGCAGTTTTGATGAACTGTGCATATGTGCATTCAGTGCCATTTCACTTTAAGTGATATGTAATCCAGGGAAGTTTATTTTTAAAAAGTTAGTGTGTTGGCAAACTATGGATATTGCTACAATGAATGAGAACAGCACTGAAAACGATGTAATACTGAGGAAAGCCAATATGTTGAATGTAGTCCCATACCCCATGGCCTTTAATTTACTGTCTTGTTCCATAATTAAACCAAATACCATATTGAAAAACTAAGTTTACTTACACCCTCCGTGTGCAGAAGGCTAAAACCCTGACTTTGACCCAGATGGCCTTAGTTTGAAGAGCAGCTTAAGCACTGGAAGAGGAGGAGAGGAATGAGCAGGTAACACCGGCTTGCCTATCATGAGAGATGGTTGACCCAAGTGGCTAATCTGCTGCTATGCAAGTACAGTCTTGCTCATTCCCAGTGGCTATTAGGCCAGTGTACATTGGCTGGGCAATTGCAATCCAGTTCAGGTAGCTCTCATGAATTAGTAGAGGGGGGTCATGTGTACATAGTGTGAAGACCTAAAATGCTTCTTTGGTAACACCAGTGCACATGTCATCCACCAAGGCAAGTGTTAGGCCATACGTATAGCCTTTGTTGCAAGGATGCAGGGCACAAAGCATAACCATGGTTGCCTGTATAATGCCCTCCCAACCTGCTCTCCCCTTCGAGCACACACACACACACACACACACACACACACACACACACACACACACACCGGTTAACACAGGGCAGAGGACAAATGTGCTGGACTGATAGGGTAATGCTCAATGGTTGGCAATCATGGTGGAGAAATAGCATCTTGAAAAACATACTGGCCAGCCCAGAAAGACCACAACTACATATAGCAGGCAGTGGCCAACACACTCAGCATATCCTAGACATCGGTCATCCGATGTTATCCAATTATATCTCTAAAGCTGATTTGTCATTTCCTCTCTGCTGTTGGTCTCTACCTTAAAAGCAATCATCTCAAAACACATCCATCCATTAGTAATAAAATCAGTGTCCCAGAAAAGCCAAATAGTTAACCAAACTTGTTAAAAAAATGAGAACTCTTTAACATGAGCTTAACTGACCTCTTATTCTTCCCTAAACAAATTATCATATATGTATGCTCAATATAACTGAATGCACAAGGAAAACAATTAATTTTTAACAATATCATTCCACGCTTGGTCAAAAGCTAGCTGTACAATCTGAAGTTGAACAACTGGAATCTCCACATACTAAATAGATTTCTCCTGTTTTTAGAGTTCCAAGTTGTTGTTGTTTGTCTTTTGGCTTTTCCGAGTTAGGGGTTGCCACAGCGGAACTCCGGTCCACTAATGACTGGCAGTTGGTTTTTATGGTGTTGTGTTGCCAGCCGGAAACGCCCAACCTTTAACGAAGGCACGCCCATTCAACGCATGTCTTTCGAACGCCCATTCGACCGCGGGGAGGACATGCAGACTCCACACAGAAGGCACTCCCAACGCAAGCCGAAAATCGAACGGAAGAACCTCTTGCTGAGAGGCAACAATGCTACCGCTGCATCACCGTGGAATTTTCAGAGTTACAAGTAAATATCTAAATACCATGTATTCCCTGCATCTCTTATAATCAATAACCCCTGCCATAATCCATCAGAATATGCCTGTAATGTATGCTGTCCTGTTTAACATATGCAACAGCATAATACATATCAGGAATCACCTCATCTTCTATTAATAAATTATGAGAAAATTGAACATTTCTAACCCTTTCCATCAGCAAGCCATTTTTTCATAATTTTAAAACCCATTATTATCAATAATATGTAATTCTAGTTCTAAGACATTTAACCAACAAAAAATGTTATTTTCTAATAAGCCCAACAAGAACAACCAGATAAGAATGACTCATCCAGGCAGACTCACTCACTCTAAACACAAATCTGTTTTCATATTAATACAAAGGCCGTCATTACTTTTTAAATTCTCAAAAGAGAAACTGTCATGCTAGCTAGGGTAGCTCGCTACCTCAAATATATTTAGGTAGCAAACACAGCCAGCTACTCATTCTATACTTCATCAATTTTCATAAATCCAGTCATAGGAAACCCTACCAGTTGTTACATTAATTATGACAGAATTTGACAAAAATGCATCAGTTTCAAATAATGACTCTCTTAGAAACGGCCTTATGAATTATTTATTTTTATTTATTTATTTGCATTTGTTTACTGGGATAGTCAACTGGGCTAAAATGAGCCCATTTTCAGTGGAGGCCAGAGGAGAAAAGCTCCACACTCAGATACATAGTACAGTACACAGTACATATAGTATAATACAAAACAGATAGTATACAATCTACATCATAATATACATTCTGTGCAACATGCAGAGATACATATAGATACAGATGAATTGGAATCAAGTGCACTGTACAAATTCCAAAATATAAATATAACTATATATGCATTCTAACAATTTACTTGTAGAAATGCCAACTCTCAACTGATGTATCCAAAATGTCAAATATATGCCAACCATTTGACAACAGTCCACAATTCCACATATTTAACTCCCACTCAGTGAAGGCTTTCATTCCAAGCTGACTTTTTGAATATCAGCCACAATATTCACTCAATAACTTTCATTAAATAACAAATCCAGTAATTTTCTCTTACATACACACACACACACACACACACACACACACACACACACACACACACACACACACACACACACACACAAAACCGTGGACAAACCCACCATCGTCCAATTTTAGTAATAAGATAACATTATTCTATATCCATTTGACACTTGCATAATGCATGTTACTAAGTCTGTAAGTAAGAGTAGTCATCAATGTTTATACGGGTAACTGAATGGAAGAGTCACAGAAGTGCATTTTTCTAAGTGTCACTTACTTGGAGCACTTGCTTAAGAAATAACTGCGTAATGCCATTTCTAGTATTACACTCATACAAAAATATCACTGTAAAGCAATGTATAACCACTTATATGCAAACTATAATGAGCTATAAATGAACTACAAGAGCAATTAATGGAATTTAACCAGACAAATAACGATCTGCCTCAGTCCATATGAATCAGTACGCATCAATGACCATGGACTTCTGGCATTGCATTGTTCCACAAGACAAGAAGAAATTATGCTACTGGGAATTCTCTCCCTGACCTGTAATTGTACACATTAATCATTATCCTTTAAGACTGATAAATTCTACTTTAAACTGAGTCATGAACTCTTCTAATAAGTTTGTCTCAGTTCATCACAGGAAAAAAATCAAGATGGACAGATATTAATTTATAACTTAAGTTCTTTAAATGACATCACCTGATAGCATTAGAAAAAAAAGATCATTGTTTAATCATTTTCCAAAAAGACAGTTTTCAGTCATCTGTTGCACATAATTTACCAGGCTTCCAAAGTTAACTCTTGCTCTTTTAATAGCTACTTTTCAAATTGAGAATCAGCAGTTCTAGGTCATTCCATCATCATATAATATACTAATAAAGAAAATCAGAAACTTTTCATTATATGAACGCTACTGAATGGAAGTCCAATTCAAGCTACCATCTTATAATCAGACTTATGTTTTATATTGTACTGTTCAACAGTATGAATGCTCCCGCCTTCTTTTTACACCCCATAACTCTCAAATCCTATGTCCTGCCATAGTCAGTTCTACATCAGACTTCATTAATTGTTTCCTTACCACATTGCTTAAAACTTGCATGTACTCATTCATGCAACTTACAATATCATCATATTCTTCCCCAGCTTATAGCTTCAAGAAATTAATCAATTTAGCCATGATCTTTCAGAATTGTTGTAAAATAATATCTCCCTGTGACATATACTTTGACACTGATATTGATGTGTTCTCTACCCATTCCTTGCACATCTGTATCTGTACGTTGAACAGTTACGTATATGGTACGTATAGAATGCCAGCAAAAGAAAACATCTGGAGCACATATAATGCCATGCAGCATATGTGGTGCTTGTAGGACATTGAAAAAATCAAAAAATGGAGCCAGCAAAAGGTGATTGAAAAATCAGATACACTGATGAAGGCTGTGTAATTTACCAGCCGAAACCGGTATGTCTGTACTTGCTGTGATGCTTTAACTTTAATATATCTTTTTCAATCACCTTTTGCTGGCTCCATTTTTTGATTTTTTTCGGTTTACATTTGGGGGCCGTGCAGTACCTACGTGCAGGAGGACGGTTTTGCAGGTGCGCTTGTAGGACATCAACATCAGAAAACATCTGGAGCAAATTGCCTCTGGAGTGCCAATACCAGAAAAATCTGAACCATATACTCTGACATGTAATATCATGGATATATACTGCCTGTGGGTCACTAACATCAGAAAACACCTGGAGCACATTTGTTGCTTGTAAGATGTTAGGTATATAGTACACATGGCATATGATCATCAAAACACATCTGAAGCACATATAATGCTATCTGACATAACAGCACACAGCCGCCATGTTGCGCCACATAAACATTTCATTGTGCACTTACTCTGACCTTATATGTTATTCTGGGGTAGACTGAGTGAATGTGGTTCCCTATACAGCTCGCTCTTTGTATGAATAATCCATATTCTGCCTTTCCTTACTAAATATGGATTGTTTGCTTGATTACACTGTGAATCATTTTTTTAAGTAGTAAACACAGTCACTGAAAATCTTGGAAAGCCTGTCTTTTTTTAAATCTGCCTAGCTATTGATTATCCAGCTTCTCCCAAAAATTACAGTATAATAAGACCACAGGTTTTATCAGTAAGTAGTAAGCTGCCAGAGTCTGTGGCACCAGTAGCATAGAGGGCTAAAGCCCTGGCTGTGGCCTAGGCAGCCTGAGGTTGATTAGTAGTGCAAAAGCTTGGTGATTCAAGCAGAGAGGATGGGTGTGGCAATTTTCAGGGAACTGTGTGTGTACTCAGCCACCCCACCATGGTTGATCCCATTACTGCAACATAGGGGTGTACTTACCATTTGACCCTTCCTGAATATGTTTTTATGCTGTGTTTTATTTCAGACCTGCAGCTGCGATGTGAGGCTTGGAGAGCTGAGATTAGAAGCAGAGAGTTCACTAGCTAAAAGTAAAGGATGACAGTGGGTGAAGTGGAAGGTGTTTGTCCTGCTTTGCTCAACTTCAAAATTCCAGTCTGTAGAACAATTTTATTGTGACCTCTTACGAATCAGCTATGAGATCTGCAGCTTGTAACAGTATTTTTGATGCTATCTAATTCAACTCACATCAGTCAGAGACATGCTTGTCTTTTATGCTGGACTAACTGCAAAATAAAGAATGGTGTCACTGAACTTGAGTTAGTAAGATGAACTATAGCCGCTACTCATCACATAGCAAAACCAAACCCTCAATTCATCCCGCCACAAGATATATGCAGGCCAAGGATAGAGTTTATGAGGGCATTAATTCTAATAAATACTCGTTCATGAGTGCTACTGGCTAGCACAGCATACTGTTACATTATTTCAGCATATTCCTCGCCAAATTCTCACCTTATATAAAATTACTTTGTGTTCCACAAAGAATATCCCCTTTAATCATTACAACATACTATATCTGCTGACTTACAATTCTGGAGATAGTAAAATGAATTCTGGTCCAAATTATCCCGCAAACAATACTCTTCCATGACTCTTCCCATCACTTTCAAATATCATAAAATGGCCTATTACATTCCAAAAGAATTACTAACAAATTAGAATCACTACTAGGTGACAAGTACTCACTGAATGAAGTTTCAGTGAATCTACTTTAACCTATTAATTTGAAAATGGCCCAGCAAATCTTACCATAGGAAACCACTTGGTGTGTGTCAATCATGATTCACTACCTCTGCTTTCTCTTTTCTTCACGGTGATGCAACCACATAGTCAGAATATTTAAGTAATGGGGTGAAGTCATCAAGTCATCACTGAAAATATGCTTTATGTCTTACTTTTTGAGAAGAGGAAGTTTTTTTTTTTTTTCTGCTCCGTCTAAGCTTCAGACTATAGTAACTCAAGGAAATCAAACTTTACCAACCAGACATTTTAGCCATATCTAAAACATGACTAAAAGTCTGTGACATTGTATCACATTATACTTTATGTTCCTACCATAGAAGTAGCAGACCTATCAGTAAAACTGGTGAAAAAGTTATGTTTATATGCAAAACTAAATAAGTGTGGTTAATATTGCTTCTTCAGTCTTTAAAACTTTGTTACTAGACTTAACGGGATCATATCCACATTTACAACTCAGAGTGCACAAAACATTTATCATTTCATTTTATCAACGTTCACACTATTTGCTGTTGTATCTCAGTGTCTTACTTGAATCGCTCTTTCCTTAGATAACTAAAAATATTTTTCAGAATTCTTGGTGATCTGAATATAATTGGGACTGTCAAACAACAATCCAGAGTAAAACAAATATAATCTTTCTTTAATCTAAGCCATATTAAGATACCACTCATCCCAGCACTACACAGTCTGTTCTGATTTTCTTCTAGATCTCCTTTTGACTAATGCTCCTCACTAACGTCTATTTACTAAAACATTTCCAGATTCCTTTACTGATTAATGTTCCTACTCATGTTATTATACATTAAAGAAACCTAAAATAAAACCAGTTCAGATTCACTGCGATACCTTTCCTTTATCCACATATTCTTTTCTAATCTCAACCTTATGGCAGACCTGTAAGCACTCCCCTCCCTGGAGAATGCAGACATATGTGCAGTCACAGAAACATTGTTTCAAAACCATGGATAGCACCTCAGCTATCAAAGGCTACAATGCCTTTCATACATTTTGGTCCCCTTCAGCTCAGTATAAAAACAAAGGGAAGAGGTGTCTCAGTCTTCATAAAGGACAAGTACACTGCTAGACTGGTACAATAACATGACTCACTTGAGCTGCTCCAAGCCAAACTAACCATAGGTGCGACCCCTTATCATATCCTTGCTAGCTACAGATCTCCTAACATGAGTCTGGAAAACCATACCTCCTACCTAAACCTACTGGAATCTCTTAACAAGCGACCATGAAAATGATCACACTGAAAGACAACAAAGGCAGTATTCAGTCCACAAACTCAAGTGGCAAAAGAAATATAGCAATGTAGATTGAAAGACAACATTTAAGAGCTGATAAAACAAAATAAATGGGTCACTACATGAGTGAAGTAATTTATTTAGGATTCATGGTAGGACAAGGACAAGAAAAGGACTACAGGACACTATAAAATGTCAAATTACAATGACTGTTCTGCTATAGTAAAGAAGGCCCAGAATATGTACTGTCGTTTTTTTCCTTTTTCACCTAGAGTAGACTACAGCTTATTTTAAATGGTCCAAAACATTATAAGCAAAGAATAAAAATTATGTTCACACTGCAAACCTAGTATTACTAAACAAACAAAGAGTATTAATCAAATGTCTCATAAGGTTCAGATTTAGCTTTAAAAATATATGCAAGCTTTTGCCTTATGGGTTTCAAGTCAAAAAGAAAAGTGACAAAAATAAGCTATATAAATTGAGTCATATAGTATCACATGAAACATGTTAACTAATAAAATATATTTCTAAATGGAGCAGCTGGCTATAGTTAACCAAAAAAAATCTTAAGATGTACTGTCCCTTATAACAAAGATTTTATGATCAAGCTTTCTGAAGTCCAGAAAGCTATAGTCTTAATAACACAACTTGTGACCCTATGACCTTCCTTCATACTGAGTCTCAAATGGATTTGTGTGTATTTCAGTTGTACTCAGTATCATCTCATTATGCATGCTATTCAGAAATGAAAAAAAAAGAAAACTCAGAAAATGGCCAACATTTTATGCTGCTAGTAACCCTGCAATAAAAAATGCTGAAAGTATACTTTTTGTCAACAATAACTTGTAGGACTCAAATGTTAATCATTCTGAGCTGGTAGTGACATTTCTAATATCAGCTAAAAATAATCTGAATTGTATCATTTCAATGAATATAATTTGTCAAAATAACATTTTGTCAAACAAGACAAATCACAGAAAAGCAGCATATATTACAAGGTGTATATGATCCTAAATCATCTGTGGAGTGGGAGACATCTAGCACCCTCCCCAGGTTTAATATAATCAAATCTGGGGTTAGCACATCAGGGAAACATAGGCTATCTTCTCTGATGTAACTAATTATGAGTAAAAATATGATTTCTGAATTGTGTATGTTGAAGTCTACCTCACCAGAATGAAAACAATCACTTCCTGTCTTGCTAAGTATTTTTATATTCATTCTTTTATGTGTTTATTCCTTTATTTGTACATATACTTATTTATGTAATTATCTGAATATTTACTAACCTGCAAGGGGTGGTGGGAAGACTCAATTTAGCCATGACAAAGGGCAGATGAAAGACAATTTTACACAAATTTCTGAAAAATATGCACAGAATTACAGTCTGATAACACATTAAGGGTGACTACCACATTACTGTTAAAAATCACTGTGTACAGTTGAAATTTCTACCTGCAAATGGTAATATACATGGTTGGAAAACATCAGCAGTCATTTCATGCAAAGTATAACTGGACTATAGTAATATTTAGATATTTTGGAATATATTGGTAATCACAACTGTGTTGGAATTCCTTAACATGAAAAATAAATATGTTGTAGTTAATAAGGAGTATAATCTAAGACTGATAGAATATTAATGCATATTAGTAGGGTAAACTTACACTGTCAGTTTGCTTTTACAGTTAGGCCTCACATTTATTCCAACGAATGTACCTACAGAAAGTTTAATTTTACTTGATTTGAGACTGGTACGTTACATCTAAAAGATTACTTTTATGTCGATAAGACTTTCTAAACCATGAACCTGGATACTAACACCACTGCTTTGGACAGCAGCAGATATTTTCTATACCTGTTGTCATCAGTAATGAATGGAATGCAAAAAAGGTATACAAATTTGTATTAATATTTGCCTAATAATCAACAATTAATTTATTTCTGCATTTAGCAACAAGGTGATACATAGGTTTTCTGATTATTTATGTGGGATATATATGTTAAGTAGCACAATTTAACTTAACTAAACAGACGTTGGAGGCATTGCAAGACCTGACACATCATCCTAATTTGATAGTTAAATCATCTGATGAAGAGAATTCTAACTTGTTTTAAATATTTAAATATTTGTCAGTATCTAGAAATGTATTATGACCATTTAGAAGATAGTAACTTTAATGTTAAATTTTCTATAGATTGTTAAAAAAACAATCTGCTTTTGACTTTTAGGAATTGGTTCAGAAATTACAACAGCTGAAATATTCAAGTGTTTACAGTGTTATTTAATTTAATTGTATCCAAACCTAGGATTCCTATAGTATATTGTTTAGTTAAAATACATAACAGCACAGCAATGCCTCCTGGTAGCCCAACAGTATTAAGTTGTGGAGGTTACTTGGAGGTTTTTGGTAAGTTTCTCAATAATGTGATATTTCCTAAAGTACAGATACTTTTTTGAACTTAAGTGATTCAGGCATGTTTACACAGAAGTTAAGAGAAGTGCATTTGGATTCTATTATGTGTTTTGTTCTTACTGATGTCATCAGCATATATACCAGCATCCAACATCTAGTTGGTTTACAAGCTATTCAGTATACTTTTGAGTCTCCCTGATCTAATGTATTTTATCAGATTATTTTTGTTTAGCTTTTTTATTTTTGATAATTTATTTTTAAGTTAAAGGTGCTATCATAGATGTCCTTTTTCACCTTCATATGCTGATTTATTTATGTCTTATTTTGAAGTTAGATTCACAGTTATATGCTTTTATGAAAATATTTTTTAATGGGCACATTCATTTCTTTGTTAGATAAGATATACAATTTACTTACAGATTGCATCCAATCCAGATTAATTATTTGGATAGATAACTTTGGTAAAATTCAGGCAAAGTATTACAGGAAACCAGTTTCTTCTAGATCTACCTTACATAGCAGCAGTGATTGTTCCAGTCATACTACTGTTGTTTCTTTTCAATGTAATGAATTATTAAAAGCTATGCATGCATTCGTTGTCTGCAAGGGCACTGATTTACAGTACTGAAAAACATGAAATCCATTTAAAATGAGAAGAAATCATCTAATTTTAGCAGTGATTTTAAATGTAATTTCTGGCCATTATGGTGATATATTTTTATTTTCAGTGCATCTGTATATGCAGAGTTAAAACATATTTTAAGAATACTTAATAAGCTAACTGTTAGCATTATAAACAGGCAGATTCGATAAACCCTACATGGTCCACTTACACTGTGTGAGCAACATGATAGTGGACTGTTTTGGATTCAGCAACTCACATATCTGGCACACCTCCCAACTGTATCAGATGTATCAGATGTTCACTGGAGGGGGATATCACACAGTGTCATTTACTTAGGGATGCAGGTTATGCACTGGAACTGTGACTGATGACACCCATCAGAAATGCACAGACACCTGCTGAAGAACACCATAATGAGGCACATGCTCAAATCAAAAATATAACAGCATGTGTTTGGACTGCTGAAGTCATGTTTCCAGTGCCTAGATACATCTGGGAGAGCCCTGCAGTACAATCCACTTACATGTACTGAAATATTCACTGTCTGTGCTATGCTGACACAAAAGGTGAGCAAGTGTGTGTAAGTAAGAAAGAGAAGCAGACAGACGTTTGGATAAAGTAACAAATGGCCAGTGAGACAAAATGAGCTTTAAGCTGGTTAAGCTGAACTATGTACCAGTTGTGTGTGTGTGTGTGTGTGTGTGTGTGTGTGTGTGTGTGTGTGTGTGTGTGTGTGTGTGTGTGTGGTGTCTCTGTAGGGTCCTCCAGATGAAATTGGTATGTGAGTCTCTTAATGAAAACAGCCAAGTTCTGTGCTAGCTCTGCATCTTGATATGTTGTACAGGTGTGAGCTGTGCATGGTAGAGGTGGCAGTTCTTCATTGTCTTATCCAACCACAAGAACTGGCTCTTCCAGGAGTTGCACTGGCATGTCCATGCCCACAGTCAGATGCACTACTGCTACCTGAATGTGACTGATGTCTGCTGGATGAGATCCCCTCATGAGGACACCCAGGACCATGACCACATGTCCTGCCATGTCTGAGTGTGGACATCTCAATCGCTAATGGAGCAGTGGAAGTAGTACCACTATGGGAGCATGATCGGGCACAGCCATGTCAGCTAACAGCAGATGATGTGGCTGACTAGCACACACAAGGATGCCATCCCCCTCCCAGCAGACATTCCATCACAGATACTGCACATTCCAACATGCCATTCATCCGATCCACTGAATCAGCAACATAGTGGAGTCAGTCACTCATGTCAGCCTGTGTCAAATATACAACCCTAAGTATTTCTCTGGAAGACCTATTGGAATGTGCCTGTGCCTCCATGACAGTCCTAAACATACATTGAGTGGCATGAAAAGACACACCTGGATCAGGTGCAGTGCAGGATGGACAGCAGGCCTCCTCCAAACACCCCTAGCAAATCTCCTGCATGGCACGTCACAAACACTTTGGCTATGGCCAGAGTCAACAGGCACTGAAGCAGCAGTAATTACACTTCCCTGATTGAGTGTCTCACCCTCCACCTGTCCAATATCAGAAGGCTCACTGGAGTGGGTTGGTGTGGACCTACTGGCTGTGTCCAGTGGAATTACAGAGGAAGGCTGAATGTCAACCTCAGTGTCAGAGTCAACCTCTGCACCCACTGACTGTGCTTCTGTTTGGACACCATCAACATCAATGTCTGCCAATACTCTGACATCAGTTGGCAAGAGTCCTGCACTTCCACTATCAGGATCACCTGTGATAATAAAGAACAACCACAAGAAAGAAATTAATAGTTGCACTACTATAGTCAAATGTATGCTAACAAATTAACAATGTAACAGTGGTACCACTACTACAGACAGAACAGCAATACACACAACAGTCCTGACACCCACATCACACATACAGATAAAATAAATATGTCTGTGAACTGCTCATCACTATTGACAAAAAGATATTTGGCTTATCATGTGCAGGTGATGCTATGCTTCCCGTGGATGATGGTTCTGGAAGAAGTTAAGTGAAAGGTAAGGACAACATTATCACAATTAACAGTAACACAGGTAATTAAATCCTTTTGCCCTTTATATGTCCATTAACGATACTTTTAACAAAAATTTGAATGACAAGTCCAACCTGAGCCCATGTGTAATCAATCAGAATGTGTTGTTAACTGTATCAATCTACAGCTCCCCCCAAACTACTTTATTGTTAAACAGAACTTACATAGTGCTATCAATATTTTAATATACAAGAGTATTTAAGAACTGAGATACATAAGCCTACCTGGAAGCTCCTCCTGGACATACTTGTTCTCCCTGAAACAGTAACACCAATGTCAATGACATGCTGTTGTACACTTTCCTGGGAGGTGTCTGGATCCCTGACAGTGGACAGGAACTCTTCATTTGGTGTCAGTAGTGGCTCTGTAGCAACACCACCCCAGTATCCATCTGATCACTGGCCACTGCAGCTGCTCTCCTCCGTGCAGATGAAATCATGTCAGTGGCCCTATGGCGCACCTGATCATATGTCCTGCTGTGGCCACCTACTGCATTCACATCAGCAACTATTTGTTCCCAAATTTGTATTCCGCCTGACATATCTCCATGTCCCCTCTCAAGCAGAAAGGCAGCATGTCACCTAAAGGCTTCCACAATGACCTGATTCTCATGGTCAGTGAAGGTGGGGTTTCCGGGACTGGGACACCTGGGTGCCATAGTCCTAGGTGACCTAAAACACAACAGAAGGATATACACATAAGTATCACATAACTAAAAGCCCTGTTTCCAGATAACACATAAAAGATAGCATTTGACTATTACCCACTGGAGAAACATGAAACAATCAAGATATTGAAATAGAAAAAAGGAACTGTGTGGTTGCAACATATTACAATCACCCACAAAGCAAGGTTGGATCCAAAACAAGGAGAGTAACAATAGCAAAATATGCCAAAACAGAAAGGCAACTTTGTTTCCCCAACCCCAAAAGAACAGGCAAATGACACATTTTGCTAGCAAACCATCAGTGAAATGCTAAAAGTTCTATCAAATGAACTGTCCCTGAAACATGTGTACAGATTTAACACAGAACATTACATTTTAAGCTATTGCCAATCATGTCTAACTGTGGCCAGCACTCCCCTAGAGGTGTGTATGGTCCACCCTGGAAGGCTAACACCCTGTGACAATATAGAACATTTATATTTCATGGAAATAACAATAGAGGAGTGTACAGAGAAAAGCAGTTGTAACATTAACACTTGTGATGACAGTTAATAAGGCTGTGCATCTGAGAAAGTGAAATGCCCTGACAAACATGCCCATGCAAGTACACATCTAAGAAATGCATACCAATAAAAGTAGCATTTGCTAATGCATCTATATATATATATATATATATATATATATATATATATATATATATATATATATATATAAACATATTTTTCTTAATGACATTTCAGCACTCTGTGCAGATATATCCCAAAGTAACATCCTATTCTGTGTTATCCCCATAAAAAAGGCTCCTCCCCTTCAGGTTCCCTAGCTACACGATTCCCTTTTTATGGTGTAGATTTAGGGTTGTGAGTATGGTGACGATCCAAATAAGGTGTAAACTCATTAGAATTGCTGAATCCCAATTACTTGGCTTCATGTATCAAATGTAAACATAGTGTTGGCACTACTTCAGTCTTTGTTGCACGGTTATACAACTAGCGCATAATAATTCTCCACTCCATGCAGGTAGATAGAAAATATATGTACTCATCGACCCTGTTGCAGATTGCTCCCAGGAATTTTGACAGGATATGACTGGCAGCTGTCTGTGACACTCCTACACCATCCCCATGTGTCTTTGGAATGTTCCATATGCCAGTACACCTAGGCTTAGACATACGTTTGTTTTGAGAGGGATGGGGTTGCTTTACAATGTCCGCACAGACATGTGTGGGGTACACATGTTGCACACAGCCTGCACCAGCTGCCTACCTAGGCAATACCTGCCAATGATTTGTTGATCTGACAGCTGGCTTAGTTGCAGCCTTGCTCTCACTCTAACTGGCTGCTTTCTAGGGTGTATGGCCACATGCTCCTCCTCCATGGCTTGCAGTACCACAGCCTGTTGCAGTTCATTCACTACAGATACTTTTTTTTTCCTGAGTCGGTATTATTATGGCTTCTGTAGGGTTCTGTGGAAACAGCTTTCATTCCTTGTGTTGTTTTATGGCAGCCACCGAGGATTTTGGGAACAGAGCCAGTTTGTTTAAAAATACCCTTGAAGTTTCCATGATGCTACCACATGGAGTAAATGTCTTAGGCTGCATTCCAGCAAGGTGAAATAGCTGAGGGAATTCTACTTGTTAACTACAGGAACACAGCTTGGATGAAAGGTAAGGACATCCCTCTCAGCATTATCCATGATGGCAACATATGTGTTCACTCCCCACAACAGATGACTGTGATTATCCACTCCAGCTGTAGCTAAAGACCTAGTACAGATAACCATCCAACCTTGTGGAAGAGGACTACAATAGAGTATGTGCGACAACATGAAATACCACTAAGCATGTGTTTGGTGTCTGCAAAGGTAGATTCAGATGTCTGGACACATCTGGGGTGGACTGCGATCAATACACACCTAAAAAGGCAGCACAAATGATAATTGTGTGAGCCATGCTACACAACATGCTAACAACAGCACATGGTGGTCTTCCAGTCGCAGGTGTGGGTGAACTACCTCAGGAACCCCAAATGTCTGAAGATGACATTCCACAGCTATCAGAGAAAGAACAAGAGGACATAAGGGCAGAAGACACAGACGTGGGTGACAGAGCATGTGACCACACATCTGGGCCCATGCAATGCTGCAGCATCTGACACAGACCTTTGAGTCATGACAAGCTACAAATACAAAAGTACACAGATTAAACATTAATGTTCAGTTGTTGCCCCACCACAACAACACAGTTTGCATCTAATCGCAATTGCCCAGTAGATGTTGACACTGAGTATCATACATAACAACTTAATTATAACATATAACAGCATGCATATATACAAATCTACCCCAACACAGGTCATCAACTTAGGCCAAGGCATGCATACAGACTCATAGTAGTGTATGTTTGCATGGCAGACAGCAAGGGACACACATCTGTGAAGCACATTCATTCCTATCTATCCATTATCAAAAGTAACAAACAGGAAACTAACTCAGTACTTAATGCAGAACTCAATAATATCACAAGCAACATATAGCAGTGCACAGTATGAATAAACTGTAATGTACTAAATGGAGTCACATATGGTTAGTAAAAATGTGAGACTCCCATGTCATCAGACTTCACAACAACCACAAACAGATGACATTCTCATGTTCTGCACAACAATTGTCATTGCCATGGGGTGAGACTGACATGACTGGACAGGTGGATCAACTGTCACTGTTACTCTAACACATTCGAGGGACCTCACGCTGATAGCTCACATGGTCCTGTCTGCCCCTACCATGTGTGGAAACACTTGGCCAAGGTTTCTCCACAGACTAGGCTGATGGGGTGATGCCGACATGTTGAGACACACTGGGAGAAGGAACATTGTTGCAAACAAACGGTCTGGTTCTGACTGCCAAGCCCCCATTGGATGGGCAGATCTGGTTTGCTGAGAGAGGGCCTGACTCTCCAATGCTGCAATCAGTTAAGCACAGAAAGGCCATGAAGAACTCTGCTTGTACTGCTGTACTGCTGTCATACTATTATAGCCAGGGATTCAACGGACAGTGCCACAGATAACATGCATTCATACTGTTCAGCCAATGATGTCATGACCTCACTGTGTCTGTGCTCTTGTCCTTCATGCAGAACACTCATGTGGTGTACAACACAATCTGTGGCACAGGCAGGTGCATGGATATCAGATCCATGATGTCACTGAGAATGTTCATTTGCACGTAGGAGTAGGTGGGCACCCATGCACACCAGCTTCACACCTACATTTACTGTGACAAGCAGTATCAATGTGTTGTGGGGAACTGTCAACATCAGCAGTAGACTCAACATGGGCCTCATCCTGTCCACCATTTGATTTTCCCCTCATTGTCAGAAATGTTGGACAAGATTTCTTTCACATCTGAGGCTGCAGTCACATCCACATGACTTTCACCATCTGGGTCAGACTGAATAAACAATTCTTTGTCCTGCATGCCATAAGCCATGCTACCATACTGAGACACATCAGATCCTACATTGGGATTAGTGGACAGGCTAATGGGAGATAAAATCAGTTGATATGCTAAAAGAAGAGACAGATGATACAGATCAAGAGAACATGCTTACATCATACGCTGCATATCATTAATGATATATGACACATATATTTCGCTACAATGTTACAGATAATGATTTACCAGGAGGTCTTCTCTCTGTATGGACCACAGAATCTATATAACAGGGAGGTGGCAATTATCTTAAATATGCAACATACATGACATATATGAGGAATACAATCATAAGACACACCTGACATGTCCTCATGGGAAGATAGCATCAGAGGAGAGGGATGAAATGCAATTGTAGGGAAACAAAATCATAAATACAGCACTTTTAATCACATCCTTGCCAGAATTGACCAACAGCGTTAAAGCATACACTAGGTAATACATACATATAAAACAACAATGGCCTGTATGAAACAGAGCTAATAGCATACCAGTGACACCCTCCCATTGTGGTGAGTTCATGTGTCATAATACAGATCCTGCTGTGAGAAAGTATAGACAAAGCAAATACAGTCATGTATGCAGGCATGGGCATAGTCACATGATGACATATACAACACAGTAACAGGGTCTGCTGATACTCACATAATGTACAGTGCACCTGTCAGCCAGATGTCCTTTTGTAGACAAACCACATTAATTTCATACAACACAGGTCTGCTACACATTGCTGCAGCCTATAAACATGTTGGGGAACCATATCGAGTCTGTCTGTATGTACACATGAATGGCCTGTGCCCCCAGAAGATGTACCTGTAGTTTACAATGTGAGGGTAATATCAATATGGCAGCAAACAGCACTGGCATGACAGGAGCAGAGGCAGTAACATGTAATGGTCACAATAATAGTATATGAGGAAACACACCTGTGGTGTCCTGCTATTATACAGAAGTGGATGGACCTGTGCAAATGAAAGCAGACAATATTACATGTGTTGGGTGCACTGTCACATATGTACTGCAGTTGTATGGCTACATGTCATTACACCTATATTGGTCGTCTTCACCCTATGTGGACTCATGTGCAAGATACAGTTCTGCAGCTACAACACAAAAATGACAATATATGAATGTGCATGTAAAAGCAATATGTTCTTATTAACTCTATATGCATCAATATTATTCAAAGTAACACATTCATGTGCAGATTGGAACACCTGCTTCTCTCCATCCCTGGGTATGTGGTGCTCCCCACTTGCCATATGCAATGATACAAGAAACTGTGTGATCTCAACAGGGGCTGTTAATGGCGGGCCACCACCAGTGGCATCCCTTGACTTCTCATACCAGAATACCCTGTTGACTGTATGGAGGATCATGACAGAGCACCATCATCAACATTCCTGAAGAGATCTATCATGACCTCCCACAGAATTAATCATGTTGGTGAGGTCATTCCAGGCATCATTCCTCCATACTGTAGTTCCTGCATATCCACGGAGTCTCCATCCATGTTGGTGCAGAGCATCTACTATAAATTCATTCTTCCATGGGATGAAATAGTTGCCCCTAGGTCTGTTTGCCTTCTGAAACCCAGTTATATGCACATGGTTACATTTATGTGGGTCGACAAATAGAGATAATTATGTGAACAGCTTATGCCCAGTAAACACTATGCAATCCTGTGAGATGCAAAATTCTAGGAAATAGTCATTGTGTCATATGTGACATAGTGTGATATGTGTCATGTGATATGTGACAATGCATGAACACCTAACACTTGGGACAGCAGCATAAGTTGTGATATCTTGCAGTGGATATCACAGTGCTGGAGGTCCAAACACAACAGCATTGTGCCACGCAAGCCACACACTCTGCATGCATTTCACATTAACATACTACACATAACATATGTGTATGACAGAAATGTGTGATGGCTGTAGCTGTAATGCAATTGAAGAATAAACAGACAACCTGTGTAAAAAAGGGTCTATATTAGAAGCATGAACGTTTACTTACCCGAATACCTAAACGCCGACACATATTCCGCGAACCGCAAATACACTGAACGCCCTAAGAAGCGAAATTCAAAAACTCAAACTGTCATAGTTGTCCCACCCTACCGTCTGCTACATACTACCTACACAAACAAACTAAATAAACCACAAACATACACTAACCAAAACCCTCCTTCTAACCCTAAACTAAGCCCTACTTCTAACCCTACACTAAATCTTGCATATAGCACCATGTATGCACTTAACAACCCGCACCCTAACCCTAAGGTCCGTAAAAGTATCTGACACTTACCTTATGGAGCTATACCGCAGAAGGGCCAACCATGACGATTCGACATTTCGGATTTCGCACTTCTGGACGATCAATGTTTTCGAGGTTCGATGAAGATGTGTCGGCGTTTAGGTATTCGGGTAAGTAAATGTTTGTTCTTTTAATACAGACCCATAAAAAAATCAGTCAGTTGAAATGTCATAATCTCATACATGATGAGCTTATATCAACACAATCATTACTAGCAGTGAATACCATACACATTATCAGAGAATATCTGAAAATGATCAGTTGAGTACCTTATGGAAAACATCAGAAAACTCAGTATCCATAAGCAGGCCACAGACACTGTATAATAAGCAGACATAATCATGGATCCTTTTTGTATTGAGTAAGCAGTTCTAAATACTTGCTTTAAGAAGCATCAATGAATAGTCATAACAGCAATACAAATACATACTATATAGTAACATAATGGATAATATCTGAATCAGTAGTTTTCCATACATATACTGCAGAGTTTAATGGATAATATCTGAATCTGTAGTTTTCCATACATATACTGCAGAGTTTATCGAGTCACCAGCAATACGTAGGCATACTCTGGGAATCCTTCTTTATGTATTGTTCAGTTGTGCTATTTACACCTGTCTATATAACTGCACATGGGAAAGTACTGCATGTTATTGAGTCAGATGTAACCACCTGTATGTATACAGGTACATTCCACACCCCTTCAGTAAGTCACAAACATTTTTCATAATGCATAAATGTTTCCATAAATGTGTCACTCTAATATACGCATACATTGATAAGGACTAATGGAAACATAGGTCTATAAGAAGGTAAACATTTCACAACACAGCAATGCTTGCAGGTGCAAAAGTACCTTTGCAGCTAACTCTGAGACAGGTATAACTGAAAGTAAGACTAGCTATGTGCATACATTTTTTACACCATACATAATTAATGAGGTTCATTAAAACTGATGGTTTTGGAATCCCATTTGCACGCCTGTGTAAGTTCTCAAAATTAGGTGCATTAACCAATAGCTCAGCATAATGAGAATGTGCTCCATGAAACTACCCAATAGGTATCATTAAATGGGACCATATGTAGCATGTGCCTGTTATCTTCCAATAATCTGATAACATGACACAAGCACACTTTTAAATCTTGAGTCTGATATATTTACAGATCAACTGAGACCATGGCTACCTGCTAACTGAGTGGGACCTCCATAAGCAATTTTCGACTTGTATATTATCAACATTCTCAACATTATCACTGCGTATAGTTACTTCCAGGAGGCTTCAACTTACCCGGGTGCCCAATTGGACAAAGGAGGAGACCACCTAGAAGTCGATCTTCTATGCTGGAGTGGAGCATCGCATTGATGCCAGACAGCAGAACTTTGTCATGATCAACATTTGGACCCAGACTGTGAGGGAGCATCGATGACATACAGGAATGTACCAGGCTGGAGAGCATGTTCACAACGGCTATGATGACCTGCATCAGCGGGACACAGAGGAGCTTCGGTGGAGGGTCATTGAGGTGCGGAGACAGTTGATGGATGTCTACAGTAAGTCTCACAATCCTACATATGCACATTCCAAACATATGCAGAGATATAGCTGTGTCCCAGATATATCATATGCATGCCTTTTAAAAACAATTAAGTAGCTGTTCTTATAATTAGCTCATCTGTATACAAAACATCCACATTCATACAAGTTTATAGTGGTTTGCATGCTGTTTCTAATGCAAGTGTTGGTTCACTTGTGTTTGAATGTTTCTCAGTGACTGATCTGTTGTGCATAACTTGCCTGTTTACATTTGAATGGGTATCTGCTGTATCAGTGTTCTCACTGTTGTTGGTGGACTGTCCATGGACTGTTTGAAGATTTGGTTAAAATGTACTTGTATCCTGTCATTAGGGATACTTATGCATAGGCATTCCTTTTTGACATTTCGAAATGGCTGTTTGCATTTTTCAGGTAGTGTTTGCTAATAAATGCATGTAGGGCACTCATACATTTGTAGACAGACAATATGGTTTGGACAACAGATACTAGATTTTCATGTGTCACTGGCTGTCACTGTGTTTAGGATTGCACATTATCACTGGTATGTTGTATTGCATTCCAGAATTGATGCTTAATTAGCCAATGACCATGTTGCCTGTCTCAGCTGTTTTGCATATGGTTTATATTTCCCACGGGATTGCCATCTCATTCTGTCTCCATTATAACATTATGTTAATTGGCGGCTGTTGAGACAGTGTCATAGCATGCTTCACTTCAAATGTCAGGATATGTCAGTCTTGCTGGCTTTTTTACGTATGCTTGTCATGCATAATGCTGGCCAATAAGCAACTGTTTAGGTCATGTCATGATTTCCACTGGTAAGTTGTGTTATGCATGCCATGGCATGGCCTAAAGTAACCTGCTCACATTCTGTGATGGATATATTCTCCCTGACATGTTCTGTTATTGGACATGTCCATAAGTATAGATAATGGGACACAGGGAAGGTGTTGTGTGCATGATGAGCCATTTGCAAACAAAAACATCTGTTAATTGTAATGGTCCTACATAATCATTTTTGGTCATTTCATCTAAGATTGTGTTTTTAATGACACCTGAAATGTATGCTGATATTCTTATATGCAGACATCACATGTCGACAGGATGTTACTTAATGTTTGTTAGAATGCAGATGTGCACATCAATTTCACTTTAATGGTACTTATGAGTTTCTCAGGAATGTGAGGCCTGAAAGACATTTTTTCCATTGTTATAGTTTTAATCACTGACATACATCATATATGGTGGTACACTTAACTATGGTCATAATGTATTCTGAGGTTTCATAATGACTGTTCATTGTGTCGCATTGGATATGTTATGTAGTCAGGTAGCATCTCATATGCATATGTAATTTCTGTTCTGTGTTGCGACTCCCCTTAACAGTGCATGAGACCTGTGGACGCTCACCCAGCAGATGTTGGTAATGAGCCAGACCACTGTCACAGTGTCCTGTGACAATGACCATGATGGAGACAAGGATGACAATGATGAGGAAGTTGGACCTAACTGCCATCATCCTTGTTGCACTCCAGAGATATTGCCAGGACCCACAATAAAATGATTATCTGGAGCAGATCCAGAAGGTGGTGACAGATGTGTTTCATATACAGATGAGGGACGTTATGGAGAATTTCTTACAGGACATGGCACAGGCTATGTGTGAGTCATTCAGAGAGATAGCCTGAGAGATCATTTGTGATGTTCACCCCCATTAGGATGGTCCCACAGCTCTGTAGCTATTATTTGTGTGATCCACTTGTTTAATACTGCCACCATGGTGTTTGTCATACCAGTGACTGGACTGTATATGCATACTTGTGCATGCATAGCATTTTGCTGCCATGCTTATATAATACAGGTCCAAACATACAATGCAGATATCATGTGACATTTAGCATTATGTTTGGAAATGCGTTTGACAGACATTACCACATTAGACTTTCCTTCGACATTCAGCTGTCCTTGAGTTTCGGCAGTTAACACGCAGTTACTGCTGCAACAATTCCTCTGTAAACAAGTGTGTTACTGAAACAAACTCACAAACAACATGTTGCCCATATTCCACATATACCACAGTGGTATGAGTATGATTTGTGGATTGCCATATCATGTATGTGTAACAGACGGACATGTTCTTGCCCTTGTGTTTTGGATAACAGTTGTCATGCTTCCCCACTGGTATACTATCATTGTGTGTGGTATGTGTTGGCAATGTTGATGACATGTTGTGTCACATAAATGTATCTCATACATACGGGCAGTCCTCCTTAACTGAATTCATGGACCACCAATGTAATGTTCATGTCTACACTGTGGTATTGATAATTTATTCAGTAACAGTACAGTATGCCATCTTTGGGGTATATTACATTTCCACATCCATTCCTTATTTACATAAATTCACACATTTCATCAAATAACATACATATTCAATGATTTATTCACACGTCTGCAAATATTCCAATCCTTAGGGAAATACCATTGTACCTTGGAAATGTGAACAATCACTGAATTCATGTTAATGTGCTGCAGTGTTACTCATAGGACTGTCTTCTGCTCAGCAATAACCAGAGTTAGTGACATATAAACACAGGTGTTTATTCCACATGCTGTTTTACATTGGCATGACAGTATGTGTATGTGATGCTGATTCTTAGCCTGCCTAACTATGCCTCTTGCTGTTACATGATTGCACAATACTGTGTGTGATTTATACATGTCCATTTTTGTTGATGTCAGCTTTTCAGTCTGTCCATGTGACACACATTGTGCATTTGTTTCAATGAAATTTGGTTGACTTAGGCACCAGTCTATGTGATTTACACATGCATACGTACTGTTGTCCTGCTTTATCATTTGCCTATGGAAACTGAATGCCATGTCTTCCTTGATGTGGGCCCTTATTGTTCACCTTACCTTTGTATGTATGTAATATATCATTCACATATGCATGGTATATGTTTCTCTTTGTTGGACATGTCATCCATTTTCATGCATTTGTTTGGTTACAAGGTCAATGTGTGCCATGGCCATTATACAGACGCAGGACATACACACACACAAGTTGCTGGCTACTGCTTGCACTACATCCTTGTTCTTGTTATACTTGTGTGTTACATATTAACTAATGTACATTGTTGAAATTGATGAGCACAACCTGATACTGTTTCTGCAGCAGTAGTGTTAGACATGTGATCATATATTATTATTAGACGTCATTAGTGTGTGCATGTGTATTGACATTGCTTTCATATTATTTCCTGTTAAGACACTGATGGACACACACATATATATATATATATATATATATATATATATATATATATATATACATATACGGGTCTTCCTGATAATGCCGAAACTGCAAAATGCCGACGACGAGAACACAGACACTGGAAGATCAACAAAGGAGATGATCGACAGTTGAAAATCCCGATGCTGAGAACACTGACATGTTAAGGTAAGTGTGGGGCTAGGGTTAGGGGTGGATTAAGTGAGTTAGGGTTAGGGCAGGGGTTAGGTGAGTGTGCGATAGTGACAGACTGTAGGGTTAGGGGCGGGTTAAGTGAGTTAGGGTTAGGGAGCGGGTTAGGTGAGTGTGGATAGTGGTGGACCTTAGGGCTAGGGTTTGGGTTAAGGTTAGTGCATAGATAGTTGTGTATGTAAGGTTTAGTGTAGGTCTGTAAGGTTTTTGGTGTGCTTGTGTTGTGTGTGTGCTTTTTGGACAGGGGATTTGTTTTGTTTGTTGATTATCGGGATTGTGGTTTGTTGGGCATGTGAAGTTTCGTGTTTTTGAACTTTCGGTTTTGTGGTGTCGGTGATTTTGTTGTCGGTGGTTTTGCGTGTCGGTGTTATCAGGTAGACCCATATATACATACATATACCTACACCTGTGTGTTGCCTTTGAAATAGCATATGTGTGTGACATATGTATTCCATTACTTGACTGTTTGCATTGTGTACACCTACTTGTGTAGGTAGCAGCATGTTTGCCGCTTGGCTCCAGTACTGCTGTTTGGCACTGTACTTGACTGTTTGCCTTTTGTATGCATTGTCAGAGGTTCTGTTCTGTCCTTTGCTGGTATTATCTGTCATTCCAAGATCTGCATTTACTTATTTGTGATGTTGCTTGGCTTACACTTGCATTGCTGACAGACTACTTGGATATTGATTTATTTATCCAATGTGTACAGTGATCTCTATTTATAACCATACAACGCACAACTACCATTGGTCATACACATTCTGGTATGACTACTACACAGTTTACAACATGTCATAATGTCATAGTGCATAGATATATATGTATTCTTGCATTTAACCATGGATATTATGCATCCTCACCTTGTTGTTTAACTTTCCATTGCCTGTGTTGTGCAGTGTGCCATCTGCGTAACGTACCTGTCCTTACTGTTTATTTCTAACTTTTGTCTGTCATGTGCTGTGATATTTGTTACATAGAGATACCTGCTTTAATGGCCTTCTCCTCCTCTTTTTCTGTCTTTACATTTCCTTCTGTTCTTGAGAAAATAAAAAACGCGGCCCATTCCCACCAAAGGAAAAACATGCATGCAGCTCTGACTGTCCCTCATATTTTACTATCTAGCATACCTCCTGTCAGTTCCTCTTCTTCAGCCATACCTCACATCTGCTTTTCTACCTCCCAATTTCCTGTGTTACCACACATGCCCCACACCCATTTTTATCTATTGTTAGCTGTGGCAATGTAACCATGATTGTCTTTTACCTTTAGTAATTTTTTTTATTACAAATGTTATGGATTCCATTGGAATCCATAAGTGATAGCTAGTATATTTTAATAATAATGGACTTATAGAGATATTCCATAGTTGTCTCTAAGCTTGCTGGAGAGATTCTGTTGTAGATATGTATTTACGAATGTCAGGCAGCTTAGATTGTGATATTATTTCTGTAAATTTGTTAAAGTACATCACTCTTTGTGAGATATTTTTCATGATTTATGGAGTAGCTATGAGTGATATGCAGTGTGCTATTAGTACTGAGAAACTCTGTTATGCATTGATATATTTTAAGTTCTCTGAGGCACATTTACATATTACATGCTTATTTGCAACTTTTCTGCTGCTATTAGCAAGATACACCAGATTCCACAAACTTTACAGAATACAGCCCTAAGATCAGGTGATAAGTATTGGAAAGTTAGTGCTATGGATAGAATGAATTTATTAGGCTTTCCAATATGTGTTCCTGATTAAAAAATATGAATTTCAGAATGGTGATGAATAGCCTAATGTGACTGCAATACAAGATTATATGACTGCTGTTTTTTTTCTTTCCTATGTTCACTAGTAATTTAGTGTCCATTTTACTCATGCAATGTTGAGTGGCATGCAGATAATATAAGGTAATAATGTTTTTTGTATGCACTGCATTTTCTCAAAGGTTATTAACATTTCATATTTTAGGGACACCTGTTGGTGTATGTCTGGGAGATTGAGAATGTGTAGTATGCTGGGGTTCTCAGCTTAAAGAGATATATGACAGCAAGTTACAGTGAGTCCTCTGTTAGTAGACTGGCAAATGACTGTAAGTTAGCACTGGGTTCATGTAGCGGGTATTGCTGCTTTGGCTGTACCCAAGGGGAAGGTTTGGTGATTTCACATACTAAGTTTTAACATATATGGTACCACATTGGCTATAATCAGGGAACCTAGGTTAGCTAAACTTCTAAAACACTCATTAATCTGTGCCAAGATATGAGTCTCTTGTATTGCTAGAGGGGGAATAGAGCTTCTAAGTGCAATTTGTAGGGAGATGCAGGTGGACATTGTAATGGTGATTTTTAGGTACTTTTGACATGTGTAGTTCCTACTGATGTAAGGACGATGCTCCTGAAACATATGCAATAAGGAGAGGAGAATAGATCCTTAAAATAGTGCAACTATCCCTGAACACAGCAACTGACTGGGTCCCATCTATGTGGTCAAATTGACAAAACTGACAAAACATGTTTTTGTATTAGGTTATAATGTTTATAATTGGATCTACTATCTCAACTGGACAAGGATATGGGAAGCTATAAATTAAGGGGGACCATGAAGTAGTGAGTGGTGAGTTCATCTCCATCGTGTAACTGTCAGAAAGACTTAAAAGGGTTGAAGAGACGCAAATACAGGTATATGCAAGGTTTCCCATGTCAAATGTTGGAATGATATAGATAAAGTATAGTTGTATGAGTTAAACTTACCATAACAGTAGATGTTCAGATGATCACTGCTGCAGTAGCCTTAGCTATACCGGTTATATCCCACCAAGGATATAACAGCTGGCGGGCTTCCAAAGCTTCAGAGCTCCTTACCTGTACCCAAATTGTCAGACAGCTTGAGCTGAGCTGACTAAAAGGCACATTTGAATACCAAGCCTTTCAGATCATTCTTGCCAAAAAAAGAGAGGGTGGCTGAGCCCTAAAAGAACAATTCTAGGAACAACAAAAAAATATATGTCCACACCCTGGTATTAAAAACATACCAAAAATAAGGGGGGTGGAGTGAGGGAGAGACTACTGCAGTAGTGAGCATTTGAACTTCTACCATTACAGTAACTTCAACTTACACAACTGTACGATATTGATAACTGCTGCAGTAGCCTTAGCTGTATGAGTAGATTACCTTAGCTTACTGCGTTTGGGAGGTGGGAGTGTCCAGAAGCCCCTGGAGAATGGTCCTAGCAAAGCTTGATCTGGACCTAGAGAAGCAATCAAGCTTACAGTGCTTTGTAAGTTATCTACAGAGGACCAAGTAGCAAGTTCCAGAATACTTCTAGAATCCAACCTTTTCCAAAAAGCCATAAATGAAGCCAAGGCCCTGGTAAAGTGGACCTTGACCCTGCCAGCACTAATTTTGTCAAGGTGAGTATAACAAAAGGGTTAGACAACCATTTGGAAATACACTGGTGGTCCCTTAGTCTTACTTACACAAGTAATGATCAATTGATCCAAAGATCTGAAAGATTTAGTTTTGTCAAGACAGTACCTGCATTGTCTGTGGACATCCAAGGTATGGACAATCCTTTCTCCGCAAGCATAAAAACAGTCCCTTGCATGGAGAAAGTTGCATGGCCAGAATAAAGTCCCAGAAAAAAAGATAAAGCCAGCAATTGGATAGCTGTGAAAGAATCATTTATTGTTAATCAAACATTTTCCAGACTTCAGACTCACAGACCAGTTTCGGCAATAAATAAATTACTTAAGCCTTCTTCAGTGTGATAAAGCTTTATCACACTGAAGAAGGCTTAAGTAATTTATTGCCGAAACCGGTCTGTGAGTCTGAAGTCTGGAAAATGTTTGATTAACAATAAATGATTCTTTCACAGCTATCCAGTTGCTGGCTTTATCTTTTTTTCTGGGACTCTATCCTTTCTCCCTCATTTTTAGGCTCAGGAAGGAAAAGATGGAGATGGATAGTTTGGTGCAAAGTAAACTCAGATACCACTTTAGGAATAAAACAAGGATTATTTCTCAAAGAAATCCTGTCCCTGTGAAAAATGAGATAGGGCTGACTCCCCATAAGAGTTTGCAACTCAGATACCCTTCTTGCAGAAGTCAGAGGAATCACTAAAACTGTTTTCCATGTTAATAACGTCAAGTCTGCCTGATTAGCTAATTCTCAAGTCTGCCTGATTAGCTAATTCAAATGGAGCGTTAGAGTCTCTAACACAAAATTAAGATATTAAGGAGGGGCCACCAGTTTTCTTGGAGGCCTTTTGTGAAAACCCCCTTTCAAGAACATTTTGATATGAGATTGCATTGAAAGAGGAGGATCCATTAGGAGACATACTGAAATGTCTGAAAAATGAACCGTGAGAGAGAAATAAGAAAGGCCATAAGAATAACTCACACAAATATTGTAGAACCAGAGAACAACTAGTCCTGAATGGATGCTGGTTATGTTGTTGGCACCAACTGGAAAAATTTCCCTTTGCTAATATATGATTTTCTAGCAGCAACCTTTCTTGCCTCCATTAGTACCTGCTGCATGTCCTCAGTAAACAGGTGCCTAAAAGGATTAAGTCCCTATCATCCAGGCAGTCAGTTGAAGATGATTGATGCATGTTCTTGTGTTAGTAGATCCATTCTGTGAGGAAGCTTGTGGTAATTGCCCCTGGCCATTTCCAAAAGAGGGGAGAACCACAGTTGTCTGGGCCAGAAAGGAGTAACCACAATGATCTTGGGGGATTCCTTCTGAATCTTCAGAAGAACCCTGGATATTATTGGAAAGGGTGGAAAAACATACACGAACATTCCTTTCCAAGGAAAAGAAAAGGCATCTGTCTCCCAGGCCTTCTCGCATGGAGACCTGGAACAGTAACTTGCCAGTTGATTGTTCAGAGAGGGGACAAAGAGGTGTACATGAGGAACTCCCCAGAGATGGATCAAATCTTGGAAGATCCCTGATCTAGTTTCCATTCATGATGGTCGGACCTGGTTCTTCTCAGCTTATCTGCCACACAACTTTGTTCTGACAGAATGTAGGATGCCTGTAGAATGAAACTGTGCTGTGAAACTATATCCCAAGCTAACATGGCTAGTCAACAAACAGGGTATGACTGGGTTCCTCCTTGCTTGCTGAAGTACCACATGATTGTGGTATTGTCTGTAACCATTACAGAGTTCTCTGAGACAAATGATGGTTCAGAGAATTGAGTTCCTTGATCAGGGCAAGCATCTCCTTGATATTTATGAGTTTGCATCTGTCCTTGGTGTCCCACACCCCCTGGTCTTTTATCCCTTCTGAACCTGCTCTCCAAGCAGTCTGAAGTGTCTGTGGTGGCTGACTGCTTTGGAACAGGAATGGAGGAGCAGAGACCTGTATTTAAGGATATTTCTTGTCTCCAGAGAAAAGATTTCTCTTCTGACAAACCCCAGAACTGGGATTTGAAAAGATAAAAGGTGTTGATGCTGGGACCAAAGAGACTTCAGATGCCATTGTATCTTTCCCATGTGGAGTCTTGCTAGGGGTATCATGAGAATCATAGATGCCATGAAACCCCAAATCCTGATGTATTCCCTCACAGTGACCAAAGTCTGAGTGAAAAACTTTAGAAATATAGCTATATAAAGATCTTTTTTCCTGTGGAAGAAAAACTCTTTGAACTGAGGTATCTAGTTGACATTCCAGGAATACAATCTTATCTGAAGGAGTCAAGAAAGACTTTTGAATGTTCTCTTGGAATCCCAGCTTGTGTAAGAGATCTCTCACCCAAGACAGAGAGAGAGAGAGAGAGAGAAAGAGAGAGAGATTCCTGACTCTATAAACATGAGAGCAAAGATAACCAAGTCTTCTAAATATGGAAAAATGTGGATACGCTGTAGCCTGCAATGCACTATAACTGGAGCTAGATACTTTGTGAACTATTAATACTAACAGTCTTAGTACAGTGGATAGTCCAAAGAGTAAGACAGGGACTTGATAATGTGATCCAGATACACAAAACCTTAAGAAATATCTAAAGTCTGGATGAATAGGGATATGATGATAATAAGCATATTTTAGTCTAGCATTACCAGGAAATTTGAAAGAGAAAGAAGAGGTAACAGGTTGTAAAGTGACATCATTTTGAATATGGGCACTACCACAACAGGTTTAGGAAAGAAAGATCCAAAAATGGTCTTCAAGCACGTTCTTTCTTTGGCACTAGGAACAACTTTGATTAAAAAACATTTGCTACCTGGGAGGGAGGAACTGGTTCTATCACTCCTTGGGACAGCATGTGATGAAGAACCAGTGGAAACAAAAGATTCTGATCATCTATACCACCTACATTATGCATTGTATTCTCCTGACCCTATTTCTTTTTAAACCTTCTTGTAAATATGTTTACATCTAGATCATATTGTGTTATGTCAGTATGCTGTATAATTCAGTTGTACCTTTAATATTACTTAACTGTTGCTACTGGGTATGTAACCCAATCTGAGACTGCAAATGGTCAAATTTGATTAGTACTGTACCCCACTAAACAAAAATAAATAAGTAAATAAAAAATAAATAAATAAGCAAACATAAAAATGAATACATAAAGTAATGTATACATGTATGAAGGATAGCTGCTGCTGTTTGAAGGTTATGGGGTACATAGGAAGGACTAGTTCACAAGGTGATATGAGAATAACATTATATTATTTTAAACTTTTAATATGCTAGTTAGCTTGATATTCATAAAACAAAACTTGCTCAGAAATGACATGAGATGAAGCCAATATCCACAAGTATTAAATATCCAAGGAATTCACAAAAAAGCATCCAAAATTCCAATGCTCTTTTGAAAACCATTGTCTCCAACAAAGCATTGTGGTTTGTGTTGTTTTTTTTTCTTTTGTGTACTTTGATATTGTCAAAGGAAAAAACTTCAAAGACCAATTCACGTAAGGTTCAAGTATGGCACCCTTTATTAACTTGCAGCAAGGAGACAAAGCATGCAGGCAGAATGATTTGTCTGACCATCCATAATTAGTATGGTACTTTTATACAGTTCTTTCCATGTCACACAGTAAATGTTACTATTCTATTGACGTAGTTAGACACAGCTTTCTGTATTGTTCTACAGAAAATGTTAGTAGACTATTTGCTGACTAGTTGAGAATAACTGCTGATTTACAAAATATTTGAGAAAAACAACCTGGCCTTGGGGCTTATTTTAGCCCAACACACTTTCTATTCTTCAATTATGCAGTTCTAATATATGTGTTACATTTTGCCTAGATTCAAGGTACATTTCTAGCTTAGGTACAAGTAATGCTGACTACAGTTTATACTTTCAAGTAGCCTTTGTTTTCATTATTAGTAGCTTCTAACAGCTGTGTACTTTCTCATGGCATAAGCAGAAAATCAATAACTCTTTGTTAAGTCTCATGACACTAGTAGAAATGAAACACTTATTATTATTTTCATGACATTAGCAGAAATTAAATGCTTCCTGTTATGTTTCTAATAGCTGTGCAGATTCATGCAGTGTGAACAGAATAAATGTATTAACCCTTTTAAACCTCAAATGCACTAAGCATATTACTAATACATATTTTTCTAACATTTCCCCCCTTTTAATACTTTTATTCTACTTTCAAAATAAGTATAAACAGTTTTCTTCCCCCAACCTCTTCCTACTCAGGATTTGCAGTTAAGAGAGTCATTCAGTTTAAACTTATGAAAGCATTTTCAATTTTTCAACAATTTTTCAAGTTCAGCACCTTAGTATAAAGTTTCTGAAACTGACATGTCTATAAAGTCTTTAATCAGTCTTTTCATGCAGGGGATGCAGCAGCAAACACATACCATCAGTAGGATCATTCCTACACAGATGGCAATCAGGATGTTAATCAGGATACTGCCCCACCCCCAAACAATCTCTGGAAAAAGTCCGTCAATGGATTTGGTCCTGGCTTGGTCATAGCCGACACTTGCTGAATTACCTCAAGGTGATTGTCTATCTCGTGTTTGTGGTCAGGAATATACGAACAGCACTCCTCCTGGATTAAAGTGCAAGTACCACCTCTCGTCACTAGGGTGAAGTCAAGAGCCATGCGTTTTTGAAGCACTACAGTTCTCATGGCAGTCAGTTCATCAGTCACCAATTCTAGAGCGTAAAAGGTTGCATTGCTCATTATTTCGAGAAGTTTAGACAGTTTTCTCAGTTCCCAGATTGATTTCATTGCTCCATATACTGACAGTACACCTGCCCACGAGATGATGGTATCACCCAAGTCCATATGCGACAGTCCATTTTTCCCTAGGCCCACAGCATGATGTTTTTTCCAGCCCAAATTGATTTGCCCTACTGGATTGACAGGCTTCTTGATTTCTCGTCGAACATTTCGAATTTTCCCCTGAGGCAAAACTGCTGTGTGTCGTATGGCCGGAACCAGGTACCCCAAATAACAACTGCCGGACCAGTTCTCAGGTAACCATTTGTATGCTTTCCTACCACATACAAAATAACAGTCTTCTACTTTGGTAGTAACTTTACTATGTCCTGGCTCTGGATGAAACATTTTTTGTCAACTATAATCAGTTGTTTATAAAGGTCAGCATTATGTTTTATTTCATCAGTTGTCCTATGCATCAGTTCAAAAAATGAATCATAGCTTGTTTTGCAATAGGAACCTGTGTTATCAGTTTTATTGTAGCATCTATAGGGAACAGTCACATTGCAATTGCTCCAACCCACCTGAACTGTATCATTTGTGTAAAAACACACAGTTCCCTTCTGTCGAACAGACAAGTGCAATGCTACTTTATCTTGTGATGTAACATCTGATGTATCATAGACTAAATTTTCCCAGGTCTTGTTGGCTCCTAGGGGGACTGAAGTTAACAGTAACCCCCATATGCTGTTGGCAAAGCTGTGCAAATCTGGTAATTCGAAACATTGAAGGTCTCAGCATACACATATTTGATTGCCTGGTAAGTGTTGAAGTTTGGGTGCCACTCTACGTGCAACTCTCCACATTTATTCAGTTCAGTTTGTATGGCTGGGAAAAGAAATGGCCACAACAAAAATATTATTGTCACTAGTACAGTCAACAGGATGATTATGCAATACTTCTGAGGAAATGGTTGTTCTGCATTCCTGTTTTCTCCGACTCTTCCGAGTAGTTTTATTTGGATTTTTCTGGATTCTATCATTTTTGCTTTTGACATGTGATCTTACTCTCTGCCCTAATAGGACCTTCAGCACTGATGGTTTCTTCACTGGGGTTGAGATGGATCAGTCCTATTGATCTGACCCCCCTTTGTAGCCAGACTTTGTGCTGAGGGCCCCGATGGAGAGGTAAGATTTTTGTCCAGTTCAAAGTTCTTAACTAGTTTGCAGTGCGTCAGGTGGATCCACGAAGCTCACTCTGCTATCTTGACTACAGTGGGTGTCGAAAGAAGCACCAGGTATGGACCTTCCCACCTTGGTGATGACCAGTTCTTCTTCTTTATATTCTTCACCCACACCCACTCCCCCGGGATCACTGCCACTTCCGATGTTTCGGTTTGTTCTTTATCTGAAACAGAATTTGACTGCAACAGATGTTTAGAATTCATGACTTTTTTCATATATTCAGCTAGTGTATAATCGGCTTCCTGGTCTGTGGACATGAGAAGTTTCCACTGGGGTGTATAATAAGCCCTTCCAAATAGTTTTTCAAAAGGAGTCAATCCTTTTGCAGTCGGAACAGTTCTCATGCTCAACAGTGCCAGGGGCAAACAATACAGCCAATTCTTTCCTGTCTCAGCTATTAACTTTCTTAATTTATTCTTTAATATTCCATTATGTCTCTCAACTAGCCCTGCAGATTGCGGATGGTATGCACAATGATTTTTTAAAGAAATACCAAAATGCTTACTTAACTGCTGTATGGTTTGGTTTACAAAGTGTGTACCGTTGTCACTGTAGATCCTTTCCGAAATGCCGAATCTAGGGATGATTTCTTTGACAAGTACTTTTGCCACCGTGGCTGCATCTGGATTTTTGGTTGGAAAGGCTTCCACCCATCTGGAAAACATATCTACAATGACAAGACAATACTTCTTATTTTCACATTTGTTCAATTCCATGAAATCCATACAGATAGTGTGAAATGGATATGGCGGTGTAGGGAAACTCCCTTGCTTGGGCTTTAAGCCCCTTGTGCATGATGTTTGTTACAAATTTGGCACATCAAACAAAATTTTTTAGAGTAGTTTGTAAATCCGTATATTGTGAACACTTGGTTCACCAGCTGTACCACCCCCCCCCCATGTTGAGACATGGCATTGCCCATGGCTCAACAAAGCTGCATATCTAAACAAATTAGATGATAGTATCGGTTTCCCTTCTTTATAGATGTACAGCCCCTTTTCGAGAATTGCTCCTTGTTTTACCCATCTTTGTTTTTCAGCTTGCGTAGTGAGTGTCTGCATTGTCTTTAACATTTCTAAGTCTAAAATCTCAGAGGGTTGTAGCTCCTCATTTAAAAGAAATACTTCAGAAGCTGCTTGTTTTGCAGCTATATCAGCTCTTGCATTACCTTTTGAAATCCTATCTTGTTGCTTGGTGTGAGCTGTGCATTTACAAATAGCTACTTTCTGAGGTAACTGAATAGATTCTAAAAGCTCTAAAATAAACTGTGCATGATTTATAGGTTTGCCAGTAGATCTTATCATTCCTCGGTTTTTCCACTGTTGCGCAAAAACATGTACAATAGAAAAAGCGTACTGGCTGTCAGTAAAAATGTTTACACATTTACCCTTTGCTAAGGTACATGCCCGTGTCAAGGCAATTCTGCTGCCTGTGCAGATAAGTTGTGTGGTAAAGGTTTTGCTTCTATAATCTCAGTGTCAGAAACTACTGCATATCCTACTAGGTTCTGTCCTGCAGGACCCCTTTTGCACGAACCATCCATGTAGTATGTCACCTCGGCATCATCCAAAGGAACATCTGTGAGATCTTTTCTAGGTAGTGTCTTTTGCTCAATTACCTGTAGGCAGCGGTGTGGTGTGCCGTCTGCAGGAGTTGGGAGCAAGGTAGAAGGGTTCAAAGTCATGCATCGTTCAATTTTCATATGAGGCTGACTCAACAATATAGTCATACAGGAAAGATGCCTAGCAGGGGAAATATATACTACCTTCTCTTGCAGTAAAATAATCGTGACTGCATGAGGCACTCTCAAAGTGAGAGGGTGGAATAAAACTACTGAGGCCGAAGCCTGTACTGCCATTGCAGCTGCAACTACTGCTTGTACACAGTGGGGTAAGGACCGTGCCACTGGGTCTAGTTGTGATGAATAGTAAGCAATGGGGCGTTGCTTGTCCCCATGCTGTTGTGTTAACACTGATGTCATATAACCTTGCTTACAATCTACAGTTTGGAAAAAACGTTTATGATAGTTTGGTAATCCCAGAACTAATGAAGATGCTATTAACTGTTTCAGTTTGCAGAAAGCAGATTCTGCCTCTGGTGTACATTGTAACAAATCCTGTGCTGCCATAGTTTCTTATATATCAGGTCAGTCAGAGGTGCAGATTCCAAAGCATAGTTTGGAATCCAGCTCCGGCAAAAATTAGTTGTACCCAGGAAGGACATCATTTCCTTCTTGGTAGTGGGTTTTGGTGCTTGCAAAATTGCTACTTTTCTATCCTCATCTAATGTTCTACCTTCTTTGGATATTACATATCACAGGTATTTGACTTTTTTTTTCCAAAGCTGCAGTTTGTTTTTATTTACCTTATGTCCTTCAGCGGCTAAAAATCGTAATAGCGCTATGGTATCTTCTTTACAATCTTGCTGGGTGGGGGCCGCCAGCAAGATGTCATCAACATAAAGTAAAATCTGACTGCCTCTTGGTGGGGTAAATCCTGCCAAGTTGCTTGCCATTTCCTGTGAGAATATTGTTGGACTTTCACAATATCCCTGTGGTAGTCACATATATGTATACCTTTTCCCCTGAAATGTGAATGCAAACCAATACTGGCTGTCAGGGTGTATCGGTATCGAAAAGAATGCATTGCTAATGTCTACCACAGAAAAATACTTCTGTTGAGGTTTTAAATCATTCAACAGGGTGTGTGGGTCTGGCACCGTAGGTGCCCTTGGTATTACTGCGTCATTTACAGCTTGTAAATCTTGGACCATATGCCATTCTCCATTTGCTTTTTTAACTGGAAATAAGGGTGTGTTACATGGTGAATCGGGAGAGTCTACTAGTATCCCTCCTTTAAGTAAGGCTGCTATAATAGGCTTTATCCCTGCCTCTGCATTTTTTTCTTAAGGGATACTGTCTTTTCTGTGATCTGAATGCTGACTTTGGCATGATAGTTACTTTTCCCGCCGTATGAATAAGTCCTACATCTGATTTTCCTGTTGAACAGAGAGTCTCTGGTATATTTTGTAAGGTATTCTCTTCCTCCTTTAATAGGAGTGCTAATCAGCTGTCCTTGCTAGATTGCAAGTGTACATCTGGGTTGGTCTGAGTTATCCAATTCAACTTCCGTATTTGTATTCCCTGCTCTGACAGTTCTAATTCTGTCTGTTTTTCCCATCTCGTGACTTTTTCTCCTAGGTCTGCCCATTCTATATTTTTGTTCTTGGTTAAGCTAATGTGGTAATCGATTAGATTTATAAAGTGCGAAGAACTCCTGGGGCAATGAACAGCTGGCTACACTGTTCCTTTCTGTGTCCCAGTACATAATATCAATCTGTTTGCATGATTTTTAAACAATTCTTGCTCATATTCCTTATCAGGTCCTGGTGTGTTACAATAGTACAGGGTACAGTGCAACAGGTGTTGCTATCAATGTCAAGGGAGGGGAACTTGCTGATGGCTACATTCATTAACTCTTCGGTCACAATCCCTGGACCAGTCGTAACCAAGTCCTGGCTGTACCAATAAAATATTTCGCCCTCCGATTGCACTGCAAAGGTATCAATTTGTCACTGTGCTTCTATACCCTGCATGGTTGGGACTACTGCTATACCAAATAGTTGCATGAGGTTTCTGCCCAAGAGGTTTACTGGGCATTTTGCAGAAACAACAATTTTGCTTTTCTGAGTCAATCCTGAAACTGGATCAGTTATTGCAATATTACGGGAGATGGGCTCCCGATACAGCTGTCCATTAGCTGCTTTTATCAGTATGTAATCAGGTGACTTTGTGTTTTCTGGTAGTTCGGAGGGATGTATCAGGGTTCGTGATGCCCCTGAGTCACACAAGAATTTGACTTCCTTCCCTTCTACCAAGAGTGTAACTTCTGGTTTTGTGTCTGCTAAATAGAGCTCCAAGCTCAATAAAGCTAGGTCTAATAGTTCATTTTTTTCACTGTCACTAACTTCTTGCACTTCCTCTATCTCTTCTGTCACATCCTCTACTCCCTCTATCACATTCTCATTTGTCCATTCTCTGCTATCCCCTCCTAGTGATTCCTGACTATCATATAGTCAGTCCTCACCCTCCTTGTCTTCCATGGTTGCCTTCTTATTTTTCCTGCAATCCTTTGCCAAGTGTCCCTTTTTACCGCATTTGAAACATTCACACCTTTTCTTTCGCCTTTCAAAGTCCTCTGATCGTTGATCAGATTGTTTGTTTCCCTGTGCATTTCTCCTGCCCTTTTTCCCGGACTGTACTATGTAAATTTCTGCTCCATCTTCTACAGAAAATACTTGAGCTTTCTTTTTCTTTTTGCTATTAAAATGCCTTTCGGCATGCCTAGCATATTCAAGTAATGACTGTAACCTGCTTGTACAATGGTCTACCATGTGTTTTGTAATAAAACTGCTTATGGGTGCAATACTGCCTTTTAAAAATGCATTCTTTAACTGTTGTTCATATGGGGAATCTTGTGTTTGATCTTCAGGAACCTGCATTCCACAGTGGTTATTAAAACATTCTAATAATCTGGCATAATACCGGTCAATAGTTTCACCTTCTTGTTGGATGCATTGATTAATGCAAGTCCAGTCTGCCCTAGGCTTCCATTTTTCAGAGATGCAGTCTGTAAGACCTTTTACTCTGTTGTCTAATTCTGCGCTGCTATGTGGGAGGGGTCTTTGTGCAGCGTCACAGGGATTCCAGTTCCCACTAATCATGTGCCAATCTGGCCCCACAATTTGTCTAACTACTTTTTCTACCTCTTTTCTGTTTAGGTTATAACTCAGCCTCATTCCTTGTAAGTCTTCTGAGAATTTTCTAAAATTAACTTTTGGATGGGGAATTCCCTCAGTGGCTTTCCAGATATCTTCCGGAGTCCAGGGACTATACACTAAAATAGTTGGGTCCTGATTATCTTGACCTGCCTGAGGATTAGGTACTTCTATAAGTGGGCATATTTCTTCTTCACTCATAGATCGGGAATTTTTAACCATTTGATATAACTCGATGCCTTTATTTTGAGTTACCTGCCCTTGTTCGAGACCTGGTCCCAGTAGGATCTCTAATAAATGGTTTTACTTTTACAGTGTCTCTATTTTCAGTGACAACAGGATATCGTGGGGGTGGACTAACCTGTTCACTTGCTTCATATTCTGGTAAGGGAGGTGGAGGGGCCAATGCTATTACTAAGTTATTGTCCTCCTTATCTAAAAACATTGTTTTTGAATTGTTGTTCTTTTGTTGCCTGCAATTTACTTCCTCAATCCACCTGTGTGCCTGAGGAATTCCTAATTTATGTTGCTTTTTTACCCGACCTTTGGAATCAGTTTTGAGCTGTTTGACAAGTTTGATAAGCGAGGATTTTTCTAATTTTCTGTCGAATTCATATTTATTAACCCATTTTGAATAATATTTAATATTGTCAGCGTGCTGCAACTGCATGTATTTTGCGTCTTCTGTTAACGGCGGATTTTGGGGTCTTTTTGTGCAGTTATTACCCATTTTGTTCTACCCTTTTGATTGTTACGTAACTTCTCTTATTTTTAACGTGGTACCACTGATTTTGTTATAGTCTCTTCAGAATGACTGCCTACTTATTCTGTTTCTCCTGATCTATGACAAGACAGTAATCTTTTCTAACCCTGACTTGTAAAATACAGTCTTGACAAAAACAATACAAATCTAGTCCCTGATCTAAAACAGAAAACAGAAAAGTAGATTCACCTTACCTGAGCCCACGTGATTGATCACCAATTCGGAGACCCATCCTTCAGTCGCAGATCAGAAAGTGGCTGACCTCTTTTGAACAACAATTCAGTCGGAGGGCTTTTCAAATAAGAAGAACCGATTTGGTTTCTTCCCCGTATGGTTTCAACCACCTGGCCCGTCTGATCCGAGGTGAAGAGAGGGTTCCGATCCGAATGACCAATCTGTCAAAGGAAAAACTTCAAAGACCAATTCACATAAGGTTCAAGTACGGCACCCTTTATTAACTTGCAGCAAGGAGACAAAGCATGCAGGCATAATGATTTGTCTGACCATCCAAAATTAGTATGGTACTTTTATACAGTTCTTTCCATGTCACACAGTAAATGTTACTATTCTATTGACGTAGTTAGACACAGCTTTCTGTATTGTTCTACAGAAAATGTTACTAGACTATTTGCTGACTAGTTGAGAATAACTGCTGATTTACAAAATATTTGAGAAAAACAACCTGGCCTTGGGGCTTATTTTAGCCCAACACACACTTTCTATTCTTTAATTATGCAGTTCTAATATATGTGTTACATTTTGCCTAGATTCAAGGTACATTTCTAGCTTAGGTACAAGTAATGCTGACTACGGTTTATACTTTCAAGCAGCCTTTGTTTTCATTATCAATAGCTTCTAGCAGCTGTGTACTTTCTGATGGCATAAGCAGAAAATCAATAACTCTTTGTTAAGTCTCATGACACTAGTAGAAATGAAAAACTTCTTATTATTTTCATGACATTAGCAGAAATCAAATGCTTCCTGTTATGTTTCTAATAGCTGTGCAGATTCATGCAGTGTGAACAGAATAAATGTATTAACCCTTTTAAACCTCGAATGCAGTAAGCATATTACTAATACATATTTTTCTAACAGATATACAGAATTATTGTATGTCTCTGTGACTACAAATATGCGATATAATTCAATGAAGTCAATACTTTTGTGATATTGGCAAAGTCTAAGGGTAACTTTTATACAATTTTTTGTAACATATGCATACTAAATCTAAAGCAATTTATAATAGTTTTTCAATCTTACTCACAAACACTGGCTAATCTACAATGTATATACTGTACCTGTGTACTATGTATGTATTCTACCTACATTCCAAAGTTCAGCTGTACACCACAAATCTATTACTTACCTTTATTTTTAAAATTAATATCTTTTTTGATTGTTCTCTCCACTGTAACTGTTTGTGCCGCATACCACTGTAAAAACATGTCTCTTGTAATTTGTGTGTATACTGATTATGTCTAAATAACTAAATGTGTCTGTAATTTTTCTTTGTGGAGCTTTTCTCCCCGGGCCTCTGCTGAAAAAGGGCCTTTTCGGCTCAGTCAGACACCCCCGGTTAACAAATGTAAAATAAAATAAATAAAAAAATAAATAAAACTGAGGGGATCAAATGGGTTGCCTGACAACATTGTGATCAGCAGAGGACAGTACAGGCAAAGTTATATCTGTGTGCAAGGCAATTTGACCATGTATGTTGTGGCATATAACTCACGTTTTGACAGGACAGAGTTTTTAGTTAACATACCCTGTGATTCAGAAAAGGCTATTGCCATTGGTTAAGCCCTAACACAATTGTTTTTCTACTGGTGGTAGCCCTTTCAGTTGATACATCCCTACCACTGTGATTCAGTGGGCTGTCCCCACTGCTTACTGCAATGTTAATGAGGCATTTCAGGGTGCATATGATAATGAGTTATGTGTTGTCTCCCAGAAATCCCTGTAGTGATGGAACTATGCAGCCCAACAATTCATAGAACCTCTGGGTTGCATAAATTAACATGGACAACGGCGTTACTTAGCATGAACAAAAGACTGCTTTCACCCATTACTTTCAATAAGACAGCCTGCTTTACAGGTGTTTGGCAGTTTATTGGAGAGGTAGTAGTGTGGGAGTGTGAGAGTACATGTTAAAATGTCTGTGGTAGCATGTGTACATGTCTGAAGTGGTATGAGGGGTTTCAGGTGTATATGTGCGCGTGTGTGTGTGTGTGTGTGTGTGTGTGTGTGCGTGTGTGTGTGTGTGTGTGTGTGTGTGTGTGTGTGTGTGTGTGTGTGTGTGTGTGTTTTTCAATTTGTAGACATACAAATCTGTCAGTAATGATGTAATTCTTCACAGCAGCTAATTTGTCTATAAATCTATGTTTCTCATGAGCATGTTAAATGGCCCTTTTTGCCACAACAGTAAACACTCATGGCTGGGTTCTTGTTGAATCCTGGTCATAATGTTGCATATACATTATTTTGATTTGAATTGTATTTAGTGAAAGTATTGTTAATTCACAAACAAAGTATATACAATTGTTCTCGCATTTGATTGAAACATGACGCAACATGAAGACAGTGACTTTGTAGGGTTAGGGGAGGCTGATGGTCAATTATCAGGGTGATAAAAAACATATAAACAAGAAGGAGGGAAAATAGTACCTATCCTGACTATTATCATCTTCAAGCTTTCGAGATGCATGAAGTTATGGGAGATAATAATAACAAGAAGAGGCAAGCAAGCACAATAATGCCAACAATTTAACAAAAATAACAACAAGAAAACAGAAAGGCCTACCTCTGCAGTTCTATTTTCATGTGCCAGTGGGATTGTTAGGGGAATTAAACTTGATAATAAACCAGACTGGGTTTTTTAAATGGAAAACTCCATGGAATTATTAGATTAGTTTTCTTATTTATTTTGTTGATCTGTGGGGGTTAAACATTTGCAAACATATTTTTATATATAGGAAACCATACATGTTGTCAATATGTTCTGAGAAAAGTGCAGGAAATGCACCACTGAAAGGGGTGGTATATCTTAGGAATTATTTTAACCCCTGTTTTTAGTATAATTGTACTAAAGCTATGACAATAATACACTGACCTCCATCATTCTTTTAATGTTGATTAACTTGTGAGTTATTGTATACCTGAACCAAATATATATATATATATATTTTTTTTTTCTTCACTGGTATAAAAGATATAATGATTTTATGTAAAAAGATAATTTTGTAGTCAGGGATATGATTATTATCAGCATTGTCTATGTGGTTTGTCATTCAGTCTCTTGAGAAGAAAGTTTTGTGTAAAATGGTATGGATTAATTT
>NC_056744.1:294067478-294099978 GCF_019279795.1 Protopterus annectens
ATCATGTTTGCATATTTCTGGATTAATTTTCAGTCAAGAACAGAATTCATGATTATCCTTTTTGACTTATCTGAGTCCCATCATGAAAAAAAAACATAAAATCAAAAACACATTATTTTCAGACATGCATGAGACTACCCTGAAACAGGCTTGAGCCTCCCAGGTAGTCTGTTCTCACAAGTTGTGAAATAATGTATACTGACTGTTGCTTCTCATACAAGCCAGTTCTGTACAGAACTGGACCATTTGCAGCATAATTATGCATATGCCATTACTACATCACAATCACAGATAAGACTGTAGAGTTCCAGTCCCAGACAGAGTAAATAGACAAGTCTAAAAAAAGCAAAGAGAACTTTATAAGAAGTATTCAAGTTTCAAAACATTATCGAGAAAAGTGTATGTTACAAATAGTTATCAGTGTAAGTGGAAGTTTAAGAAATAAAGAGTAAATCTGGAAAATGGTTGTATCCTACGAATGTAAATGCTGTCCTATCCCCACAATGGCCATGATTTTGCCATCTACATGTTTGTCCCATCCAAACAGTGAGGAGAAAAAGGAATCAGTCAAACAAAGCAATTAGCATCAATAGAAAATATCAACACAGTAAAAACATTAAAAAAACAAAGACATCAGAAAACATATTTTGCAGTCTTGAAAATAAAAATTATATATGCAGGATATTGCAAGGTCAGCATCAGTCAGAAACTATTTTGAAGGTGCTATACTAGTTTGAGAATACAGTTTCAATTGGTAATAAAATCACAAGATTGTTAGCAACTTTTTTAACTACTTCAGTTGGAATCTAAGGTTAAGAATAAGTAACAGAAAATGTAAGTGCTGCAAAAATAGGAAAGCTATTAAGCAAACTTGTAATGATGCACTAAAGTAAACAAAGGCTAGCATTTCTCTTTTTAAAGTTGAAGAGAGACACCTTCTGGTCACATGTAATAGATGCTTAATGGAATTTATATCTCATTAAGGTGCTTTTGAATCTATCAAATCATTTGTTTCTTTAACCATTCAGGGTATTAATTTTCACACATTATTTGATATAATAAAAAGACATAGTTTTAAAATTAAAAAAGTATAGACATTGTAGACAAATGAAAAGAGTTTATCAAATGAAAGCATTATTTCCAGCTAGACCACTAGTTTGGTATGTACTTTCATTATGCATTAGCATGTGACTGACCACAGAGGAATAAAGACAAGAATATTTCATGTTCAGTGCACTAAAAGTATTACCACCACAACATATCTTAAACATGCTCATTAGAGAAGGGAAAATAAGTTTACAAAGAAGTTGTCGCTCTTAGAAATAACTCTATTTCTGACTGCAGCACATGTTCAGTAACTAATAGAAAACTGTTGGAACTTACTTTCTGCATAAAAGTCATGATTCCATGTCTTATACCAATAACTTGACTTCAAAGCAGATGGAGGTATTAAAGGACTAACTAGAAAAAAAAAATCTAAAATCTTGCTGGACTGCTGCTGGCCTGAAAGACTGAGTGGAATAATTCATGTTAGAGTAACTAATCCCTTCACAAATTCAGTTGGGAAAAACTGAAGCAGAAGATTATGCGTCACTAGCTCCTAGTCAAGTTCATTGCAAACAAGAAAAGCTATGAATCGTGGTGGGCTGGCACACAGGTGGAATGGTTAGTGTTGCCCCCTCATAGTGCTTGGTTCTATAGTTTGATTTCTGGCTAGGGTACTCTATAATGTAGATCCTACATAAACACCCTGTGTCCATGTGTCTTTTCAACAAGCTATCTGCTTTCCTGCCTGCTAGTATGTGATCAAGCAACAAAATGACCATAGGACTGTGTGTGTGTGTATGTGTGTGTGTGTGTGTGTGTGTGTGTGTGTGTGTGTGTGTGTGTGTGTGTGTGTGTGTGTGTGTGTGTGTGTGTGTGTGTGTGTGTGTATCCTGCAATCCCATCCAGGATTGGATATCTGCCTTATAGGTTCATAGATTCATAGGTAGGTACTAGGCTATCGGCCCAAGGGCCTAAGTAAGCCTAGCCAACAAGGTTACCTGGCTTATGCCACCCAAGATAGTTATTTTCCTGTGTCCCTGTTGAGCAGAGCCACAGAAGTGATCCCTTGGGTGTATTTCCTATTTCCCATCCACTCATCAAGATTTTTCTTGAAGAGTGCTAATGAGGAACTTTGCTTGACATAGATGGGTAGCTTGTTCCAGAGAATGGGAAGCCTCTGGGACAGGAATCTATCCCTCCAGCATGTCCTGTTTATTGTGGTGACAAGTTTTGGTCCCTAGAGTGTGGTAGCTCAGAGGGATTGGGATTTCTTTAGGTGTAGCATGTCCAACAGCTCTGGGTTTGACATAGCTTTATATGTTAGGGAGAGATCCCCTCAGAGTAGGCGATATGCTATGGAGTAAAGCTGGAGTTTTTTGAGACGATCAGTGTAGGGCATCTGTTTCAGGCCAGTAATCCTCTTTGTGAGGTACTTCTGTGGCCTTTCCAGCTGCTGAAGATGTCTTGTGAGGTACATTGCAAAAGGGGAGTTGTACTCTATAATAGGTCTAATGAGTGTCAAGTAGAAAGGAACAATGACATGTTTTTTCCTGGATAAGAACCCTTTTGTGATAAGGTGTGCCACGTAGAAGGATTTCCTGACTACTGTGGTGATGTGATTATCAAAGGAGAGACTACTGTCCACCTAGGTCCCAATGTCTCTTATCACACATTTGGCGTTAAGTAGACTGACGCCTATGCAGTAGTTCATGTGTATGTGGTAGTTTATGGCTTGTTCTTGCTAGGACACCCTCTGTCTTCTCTAAGTATGATAAAGTAGCTATCAGTAAATGAAAACATGAATGAATTATTGCACTCAGCAACAAATGGATGCATCTTAACTTCAGATGTGACTGCACATTTCTGCGTAACTTTGAGAGAAGAATTGCTTTTCCCCAGTGAAAAATAGAAGGCCCCTGGCCTACCAGCACCACGGTTACAGCTGTACTGTGCACAAAAGTTGCTGTACCACTTACAAGTTCCAAAAACAGTAATTTAACTCCAGAAAGAGGGACTCACCAAACTACATAAATAAATATAAATATAAAACCAGATATAACTGTATGAAAGTAAGTGAAGTACTGATTTTCAGCACTGGTATGCAGTTCATTGTTGGTACAGGACATAGTGAGGTTGATAGCTATAACACAGATCTAAGAAAAAGTTATAAATGCACTTGTGTTTAAAATGTACATGAACTTACAAGCCAAAGGGCAATCCTTGCATCAATAATATGAAAAAATACATGTCAGATGAGGAAAAAGGTGCATGGAAAATCAGTAATTGTGTTTATAAATAAAGATATATCAGACAAAATAAAATTGTTATGAAAAGCGGTTGAGCCATTTACCTATGACAAGCATTCAAGGAATGTTAATAAAATTACAGCACATAATATCAATTTTAAACATAGACCTCCATTTCCTTTTCTCTATCTACTTTAATATCAGTCACCTTGTCTCAGTAACTTTATTGCTGCAGTGGATATAACAAGCATTTTAGATAATGTGATGCAGCCATCTGTATTATTATTAGTAGTAGTATTATTATTATTTTATTAGTCTGCATGCAACTTTAATTACACACCATACAGGTTTGCCATTATGGAATCTTTTGCTAATCTGTTATTAAATGATGAGACCTTCTTCTTCTTTCAGCTTTTCCCGGTTAGGAGTCGCCACAGCAGAACTCTGGTCCGCTAATGATTGGCAGTAGAATTTTTACGAGTGCTGAGGTGCCAAGCTCGACACCCAACCTTCAACGAAGGCACGCCCGTTCTACGCATGTCTTTCAAACACTACTCGACCACGGTAAGGACATGCAGACTCCACACAAAAGGCGCTCCAGCTGAGAATCGAACGGGAGAACCTCTTGCTGTGAGGCAACAATGCTACCGCGGCACCACAGTGGCTTTTTTATTAAATGACGAGTCCAGTGATAGGGAATAAAGTATGTATGTGCTGTGAAGGTGAATGTCTTTTGGAAAACTGAACAGCCAACCCTGATTCAGAGATCACTACACTGACCTCTTCAAGGATGCCATGAGAGGGATGGTTATGGTTCAATGTGTGATCTTCATAAAGCAGGCACTGATTTTTCAAGCTGGAAAAGATCTGTACAATAACAACACAAGTTAATGTAGGGTCAATATTTCAGCACTATGAAAACAACCAAAGGACGGACTGCATGGTACTGAGCTATGGATAGAAATGAAGGGAATAACTAAAATAAATAAGAAACTGTAATCATTGAGTTATTATTTGCAGCTGCACATGCAAACATCTTCAAGGACCAAGTGTTGTTTCTCTTCAAAATTAGTTTAATATTCCATGATGAGAACTGCCCAATATATTCTCAGAAAATAGATCAGACCAAACAGTATAAGAATTGTCAGGAAGCTGCAGCAATCTGAATTGTTACACAGAAAGCCTTCTTAATATTGATAAGGAGCTAGCTATACAGTGCTTTAACCTCTTAGTTGTGTTACCAGTGACAGGTTTACAACTGGCACCTTTTAGTCTTAGTCAAATGAAAATCCAGCAGTGGATCATATCTCAAAACTGTAAGAAATTATCCTTAGACTTTCTGATTGGCACAGCAGGCACCTCACATTTGTATCTCAGAATGACATACAGGAAGCATCATAAAGGTATCTGCAGTCATCCATGCTACTCCAAGATGATTATGCGACTCAAACACTGTAGCATACAGTTTTACATTTAGTAAGCACCGTGTAGATGTGCACACCACCATGCAAACAAGGTAAACACTGTGGCATGCTAATTACAGCATAGGTAGCTGAATTAAATGCTAATCAACCAATCCAACATGGTGAAGCTATTCAACAAGCTATAAAGCAACTGTGTAGACACAGTGCTGGTTGTTCTCTGCGAATTCCAAAACCTATTGGAATACAGCAACAGAAAGGAGTCTGCATGCTTTAATTTATTTGTATGTGCAACAGGCTGAAGCCTATGCTGCTGCCAACAGACCTAGGCCTAGAAGGAAAAGAGTTTTCAGGCCTGTTTAACTTTTCACAGCCTACATGATGTGGAAATTACATAGCACTACAGAGACTGGAGCACACTACAAGAACTCTGCAACCTCTGCCATCCTCAACTCAGAGCCAGGACCAACCAAGGGGAACCCAGCCCAGTGGACACAAAGGTATGTGCAGCACTTAGAATCTTAGCTACAGGTACCAGAGACCACCAGCGAACATGACGGGAGTGTCACAGGCATCAGCATCCAGGATCCTCCATCAGTTCCTAAATGTTATGCTCCAACATGCCAGTAACGAAGTATATTTTCCCTGTACTCCCAAGGACAGGGACAGAAATAGGCAGGAGTTCTACCATGTAGCACACTACCCTGAAGTACGGGGTGCCATAAATTGCACACATATAGAAAGTAAGGCACCACTCAGGGAACAGGGTAGGCTATATAAACAGAAAGGGCTACCTCTCTATTAACTGCCAAGTTGTGTGTAATGACAAGGGAATCATCTTGAATGTGTGTGCTGTCAACCCTGGCAGTTACCATGACTCACATATCTGACACACCTCCCAACTGTACCATATGTTTGCTATGGAGGATATCCCACATGGTCATTTATTGGGGATGTAGGTTATGCAACGGAACCTTGGCTGATGACACCCATCAAAATTGCATGCAGACTCACTGAAGAATGTCATAATGAGGCACACGTTCAAACCAAAAATGTCACAGAGCATGTGTTTAGCCTGATGAAGTCAAGATTACAGTGCCTAGATACATCTTGGGGAGCTGTGCAGTACAATCCATGGACATGTACTGAAATATTCATAGTATGTGCCATGCTACACAACATCATCCTGAGAAAACAGCTTCAGCAGGATCAGGAAAAGGAAGGAGCACACATCCCACCACCAATGCCAAGGTCACCACAGCCACAGGCAGATGAGGAGTCAGAGGGAGAACCACTAGCTGCTGTGGGTATAGGCAGATGTAAGCATGCTCAATATGCTCTCATATTTAATTGGCTAAGAGTCAGCACAGCACACTCACTCACCACTTCTAAAACCTTCCTCGTACACACATACATATAGTAGCATTGATGCCAGGCAACTCCCACAACCTTTAACTCCCATGTATTGGCTGTGTAGTGCTTGCATCAGACAGAGTCAGCCCTGAACTAAAACTGTGGTAACTGTTGCATTTACAAGGTAAATCTTGAACCTGGAGTGTATCGCATAATAATATAAATGACTGGCATATCCTTGTATTTCATTACTTGGTACTGTAAGCAAGTAAAAGGTGAGAGATTTGTTCAGAAATTATCTTAACATGTGACATCAGAGACTTATTTGATGTATATATGTCCATTATTAAGTAGTAGGCCTCAGGCATCAAAGATTCACACAGTTATACCTCTCAAAAGTACTGATGATCACTGCATGCCCTCAGTTTAGCACCATACATTTCTACTGGGGAATCATTAAAGAGAGATGCTAGAAAGTAATAATACACATTGCAGTTTCTGACTTTACAACCCTCACAAGGTCACTCACAACAAAGCTAAGAAATGTTGAGGCTATCAACTGTCTAACTTTCCAATGTGAATATAAGTTAAAGGTACAATAACAAGTTAAACACCACAAATGCAGATATACTAAACAATAGATCAGGTATGCACCATAAGCATCAGACACAAAGGTTATGTATCACTGCATACAAAAGATAAACAGAGATATGGCACAGTTATCATCACTTACATATGGTGTTGCGTGGGGGGTCAGGAAGCCTAGGCTGGCAGAAAACATCTGTGAGTGTGTGTGAGTAAGAAAGAGAAGCAGGCAGACATTTGGATAAACCAACAAATGGCCGGTGAGACAAAATGAGTTTTAAGCTGCACGGCTGAACCAAATAACTGTTGTGTGTGTGTGTGCCTGTAGGGGTTCTCCAGGTGAAATTGGTGTCTGGGTGTCTGCATGAACACAGCCAAGCTCTGTGCTAGCTCTGTGTCTTGGTATGTCAGACAGGTGTGAACCATGCCTGATAGAGGTGACAGTTCATCATTGTCATCCTGATCATAAGAACTGGCTCTGCCAGAAACTGCGCCGGCACATCCACATCACATGCACTGCTGCTACCTGAAAATAACTGATGTCAGCTGGAAGAGCTCCCTTCACAGGGACGCCCAGGACCACAACCCTATGGTCTGCCACATCTGGATGTAGAGAACACTCACTGACAGAGCATCTGCAGCAGCTGGAAAGGCCACAGAAGTACCTCACAAAGAGGATTACTAACCTCAAACAAATGCCCTACACTGACCGCCTCAAAAAACTTCAGCTTTACTCTGTAGCATATCACCTTCTTTGAGGTGAACTCTGCCTAACATATAAAGCTATGTCAAACCCAGAGCTGTTGGACATGCTACACCTAAAGAAATCCCCATCCCTCCGAGCTACATGCTCTAGGGACCTAAACCTTGTCACCACAATAAACAGGACATGCTGGAGGGATAGATTCCTGTCTCAGAGACTTCCTATACTCTGGAACAAGCTACCCATCTATGTCAAGCAAAGTTCTTCATTAGCACTCTTCAAGAAAAATCTTGATGAGTGGATGGGAAATAGGAAATACACCCCGGGGACCACTTCTGTGTTTCTGCTGGACAGTGGCACAGGAAAATAACTTTCTTGGGTGGTGTAAGCTATGGAACCTTGCTGGCTAGGCTTATGTAGGCCCTTGGGCCGATAGCCTAGTACCTATCTATGAACCTATGAACCTATGAAGTACTGCCACTGTAGGAACGTGATCAGTCACCGCCACGTTGGCTGACAGCAGATGATGTGGCTGACCTATGCCAATGAGGATGCCATTCCCCTCACAGCAGATGTTCCATCACAGATATTGCTCATTCCATGACAGACACCCCTCGTTCCTTCACAGACACTCCACATTCCACTGAGTCATTCATCTGATCCACTGAATCGGCAACACGGTGGAAGCAGTCATGCATGTCAGCCTATGCCACATCTACAACCCTAAGCATTTGTCTGAAGCACCTATGGGAATGTGCCTGTAAATCCATGATGACCCTAAATATACATTGACTGGTAATGTGCAAAGTGTAAACCGGGAGCACCCAGGAAGCAGACAGAACCCAGGTAGCCACAAATAGAAACCAGATACATTCAATTAATTCTATTGGGCATTGCACAAACCCACTAAGCAGCATTGCATGGCACTTAACAGACAGACCTTAAGAATAATTATTCAATTATAGAATGTTATGTAACTAGTCCTGTGACAACAGGTGTAAGTGTAAGGCTGGAGTACAGATGGTCCTGGGTTCTAGTGCAGGCTGTGCAACTTTTTTTTTACTGTTGTGAGATTGCAAGTGATAGCAATGAACTGAAACATAAACAACTGTTATGTCACCTTTCTTGTGGCAAAAGGTATAAGTGTAGGACTGCCATACACATGGTCTTGGGTTCTAATACAGGCTATTCCATATACTTTTGCTGTTGTTCCACTTCCCATTATATTAACTCTCAATTATAACACTTTAGATAGTGGAGCTAATTTTAATTATATGTATAAAGTATAAGACACTATTATTGTGTTGTCAGATTAATCCTCCAATTGCAATTATTTCATTCCTCACTGCTTAGCACTGCTGCTCTCCGCTTACCATCGAACAAATGTGCTGCGTATATGAGATAACTGGAACTTGCAGGAAAGCATCAGGCTCCATTGCTCTAGGTCTGCTGGTAGACATGGCTGGCATTAGTGGGGAAGGTGACAGGTTTAGGGCACAGAGGTGGGATGTCCAGGAGTCCAGGTTATTTATTGGACTTCTAGTAAAGCACCACAGCCAAAGGCTTCTGCAGGAGGACTACTCTGGCACCCAGTACAAGTCTGAGGCATGGGATAGATTAGCCCTGGCTGTATCCAGTGCCACCGGTATCTTACACACTGGAGAGCAATGTAGACATCATTTTAATGACTTGCAGAGGAGGAAGAGGGATACTCTTGACCATTGGATTGAGGAATTTAGGACTGAGGACATCCCACATCTGTGTAAGTATCAAATAAAGACAGTACTTGTAAGACTTAGAAAGCTGAATCTAGGCAAGACTGGTATGCATAATGGTCTTCTGTTCTTTTCTATTTTTTCCCCCGCTACCAGTGATCGGGAGTTCAATGTCCAGGCCCAAGAAGCTACATTGGAGAGATTGAGGGAAGCAAGTGGTATGCAGATAGCAGACGAGAAGTGTTATTGTAGCATTAAAAGTTAAAGATAGCTTTTTTTGGTACTTTACAGAGTTGCATCAAATTGAGCATGCATATCTCAACTGTAAATGCAAGTATGCATGCATTAGGCTGTAGCACAAACCAACTGTAAAAGCCCAATATTTGACTTTAATCAGAGGTTGTGGGTTCAAATATCACAATTCGCATCTATACCATACTGTTATTTCTTCAATAATATTTACATTGAATTAAAACCTCTATACCAGTGGCACAAATGCCCTGCTGTAAACTGTAATCTGTATAATTGGAACATGCATATGGGCAATATATTCACATTTCAAGGATTATTTGCAGTAATATGTAGCAGAGTGTGTGTCTATTAGAAGGTAGACAGAGTTGTATAATTGTATTAATGTACTGTATGTCACATATGATGGTACTAATCTTATTTCTTTTTCTCTCACCCTAACCTAATCTCTCTTTTTTAATTTTCTTTATTTTTATTTTATTTTATTTTTAAAAAATATTTTTATTTTATGTTATTTTATTTTATAAATACATTTTATTTTAATTTTATTTTATTTTATTGTTAAAATATTTTTTATTTTATTTCTTTTTTTATTTTATTTTTATTTTTATTATGTGTTGTCAAAATGTGTCCATGTCATCCATGTGTACATCACTAAATGCTCCACAGCACAGTGAGGTAGACCAGCCACATTGGATCAGCCTACCCCTGCTCCACTGGCTGCAGCACTGATGTCCAGCACATCTAGGAGTCAACCTGGCAGCACTGCCTCTGCTGCCCCTGCACTACCTGCACCTTCAGGTAATCCTGCCCTGGAGGCTGGTCCAGAGGTACCCTCTTGGAGCAGTGGCAGAGGTGGTGATCACCCACAGTGAGTTGCCAGAGATGATGTGTAGGGTGGTACAATGCACCATTAGTGCACGCCTATCCTGGCTGAAGAGGCTGCTTTCCCTCATGTTGTGTACTAGGAGGAGGGGATCTCAAACACTCCAGCCACCTGCAGAGTAAGGTGACAGTGCTGATGGTCCAGTGGATAAGCATTCGATTCTCACTGTCCCCAAGCTTGATGGCAGTGGGCCTGGGTTGTCCCCACTCTCACTCCAGTCATTGTATCCCCTAACCTTTTGTGTTCATCATGGTCCCTGTCTCTTGTCTTGTTTGTCTTGCCTGTCTGAAATTGCTTCCTCATCCACCCAAATTACCTGACCAGACATACCTACGTCCATTTCCCAACATTCATCTCTCTCTCTTTTTCTCTCTCTCAAATAAAAATATAAATGGGCACCTGTCCCAAAAAAAAAATGACCCAAACATAGCTCTCCATTTCACACACATGTCTTCTTGACCCACTTGATTCAGTCCAATTGGCTAAACAAAATTATTGTGTTGTGGTCACCCCCCTCTCTCTGGAGGAGACAGTCCAAATTCAGATAATATTCTGCATATATTTTTAGTTTACACTGTTAAAGAAATGGATAGCTATGGTTCATTCCTACCTCCCTCTTGCACATCCCTGTCCTGCATTCCCTTTGTTCTTCCCCTTGCTTGCTCTTCATTTCATCACTTTCCTATCTACCCCATTGTAACACCTTTAATCTGGTCAAAAAATAGAATCACTCACAACACACATAAGTAGCAGAAAAAGCAATGGATCCCTTCACCTTTTGGTCTCCATGTTTGTGCTGAGGTGCACATCACACAATAATGCACAGTAATGGTTAGTGGCAGCAAAATGGTGCGGTTACCTCTATGCAATGCTACTTAACCCTACTGCACTATGCCAACACACAGCTACACATTTACTATAAAGAATTCATGTTATTACATTATCAATGTTTAAATAACAGTATTTAAAAGTATTAGATAGACCTGGATTCAAACCCAATACCATCTGGGCTCAAAAAGAAATGTACTAATGCATTAACACGTGCTGCCACAGAGTCAGTTAAGCAGCAGATGTATTGCATAGACTCATTATTAACTGTCAGACTTTAGCACTGTGGCTCGCATTTGTACACTGCTTAGTTATGTGCAAATAAGTGTATCTTGTATGCATATACACTTTGCAACCATCACGCAAGCTTGCTGCTTGCTGCACTACGGAAAAGTAAATATTATGTATTACTGCTATTTACTGTCCATTTCCTGTCTGTGACATGAACTTACATGTGGAAACATTACAAACTGAAGGTCCTATCAAACAACATGTCACATATTTACAATATAGCCATGTGTTGCCACCCCCACCCCCCACCCCCCCACCCCAAGCACTGCAACCCTGGTGTCACAGTACTTTTTCCACACATATATTACCTACATGAAAGAAAGTAATATCAAATGTTGTGTGATATGCAATGCACTTCAGTCTAACATGTACAACCTCAACTATTGACCCATAAGCCTAAAAAGCCTTATCTGCAAGTCTAGGGAAGGAATCAGCATGGTCTTTATCCACAGGGACATAGGTGACCTTCAATATACTTGACCTGAACCATTCTGTTTTTGTCAAGGGTAAATATTCCTTATTGAACCTTGTGGATTTCTTTGATACTGACCCCAAAGACCTGGATGAGGGCTAACAGGACATACCACTTATATTGAGTTATCCAAGGGCTCTGACACTATCCCTCATTCTCATGTCTCATCTCATTTCTCAATGAATACCTGTTTGGAGGATTGTGTCAAAACCCTAGGCCAAATCACAATAGGTAGTATGCACTGTCTTACCTTCATCCAGGCCTGTCACACAGAATCACTGGGCTGTGACAACATCACAGATCACATATGGCATGACTCATGACATGCACCTTCCTGATATTTTGGAATCCACACTTCAACACACCCTTGACATGGGCTATGTTCCCATAGAAGGGTTTACTTCAACATGCACCCATCTGAGTTGGGGGGACAGCACCTGATATATCCATGTATAGAGACATCCAGACTATCCTCATCTGTGAGGTAGACCAACATGTCATCATGGACCTCTTCTAAATGGCCACTAGTAATATTCCAGCTGTGTGCAACAGACTTGTGTAAGTCGTTAATGCAAAATCATATCTGTTACATGTGTTAGATGTCCTCAAAGAGGTCATTGAGGGCATGCATGATGAAAACAGTATCATCCTGTGGAACTTGACCAGGGCAAGGCATTTGACAAAAATCCACACTGAGGTATTCAATCAACACTCTAATAGGTACTTACATATTATTGCAACCACATTTCCACGGCAGCTGCAAGTACGTTTTTATCGCACACTTTCTTTCCAGTGTCTATTGGTATTTTAGTCACTATTATTTAGAACACAAGTGTAGAAATGCAGTATGCAAGAAAAGGAAACAACTGCTTCAATCCTTTTACTTCAATAAGGTTAGTAAAGGTACGTGGATGTGTTTGATGTCACATCAAATCACAGATTGTTTATTCATTATTTCAGATTGATGCTTTTTGGCTTTCTAGTCTTTCAGTATCTCAGTTTTGGTCATATAATGTACAATCTAGTAACATTATTCAACAATTGCTTTACATTACCTTGTGTAACCTCATAAGATACAGGGGGATACATTGCAGTGATCATTGCATTTTTGTAGAAAAAGGAAATGAATGTGTTTCCAGTAGTTAAGAGGGTATTACTTCTGCCTTCTGTTTTGAGCTAAAATATTGCTGGTGTGCTGGAATTAATTAATTTAATGGGAGACTGTGGCTTGCATATTTTCACAACCACACATTCTCGGCAGCACATTATTTTACTGAGAATGGGATGCTGGCGAGAATGCCTGGTTTCCATCACACAGTTAAAAGTGCTGGCATGTATGCATGGTTGCGATAATACGTAAGTACCCTCTTATATGTGGCCATAAACAGCTATATTACCAACTGGGTAAGCCACTGTATCTCATACATGACAACACACTATATTGAAATATGTGAAGTGACCTATATCTCAGGTCCAGTGATCAGGTCCATACATCAGGGTTGTCTGATAGGCCCTTTCCTGTCCTTTATTTAAGTGATGGACATCATAGATAATATACACATCCTGGGTCCAAAATAGCTGCCTGAAGGCCTACAGATTGTGGGCAATCATTGACTCCAACTGTGATATTAGTATAATACAGACAGTATCAACACATACCAATATTGCTGCCACAGCCATGACAACACCTACAATGACAAGAAAACATGGTGGGATTTGTTAAGTCAGATACACAAACACACAACCCAAGCATAATGTAGACATCACACCCAATAATCAGACCAATAGATATGGGTGGGGACATGATTAAGTGGAACGTTGACTAACATATGGTCACAGTGCTGACTACTCCCTTGAATGTAACACAAGTACTGGGTATGTGAAGGACATCCACATCAGAGGCCATAATACCGTCATAGTTCCCAGACTTCATCACACCAATAACTGAGTACAATACACCCTTCTTCATGTACCTCTCTACACATCTTCCAGTGATGTGCAACTGAAGTGTGGCACTTTTGTCACAGTGAGCTGCTACACATCTTATTGGCCATGCCTAGGTATTCTTTTTGTGGAATATACATGACTGTCTGCAGAACACCACTCAAGTTGTTACACCAGATGCATGTGTGCTACCTGTTCTGGTGATGCACTCACTACATACATAGGTGTTTGTCAACATTAATGGCATGTATATCTTTCATGACAGTGTGGATTCTGATATATATATATATATATATATATATATATATATATATATATATATATATATATATATATATATATATATGCCATGCACACCACTCAGCTAGCTTGTATTGCTCATACTGTCACATCCAGGTATAACAGTGTCCTTCCTAACACCTCCAGCAGATGTTACAGTGCCAGGACATTGTGCATGGTTACCCTCATAGAGTGTGGATGTATCACAATAGTTGTTCAAGTGTGTGTGTGTGTGTGTGTGTGTGTGTGTGTGTGTGTGTGTGTGTGTGTGTGTGTGTGTGTGTGAAGACTCATCTCTTATCACTCTAAATCACATATGTTATGTCAGAGGCAAGGCATTACTGGTGGTATTATTCTGATATAGTCCATGATTGTGGTTGGTTCTTTTAATGTTGTCCATGAGCCTTTACCTGTGCCCACCTTGCTGGAGAACTCTGCTGAGAGTACATTCATATTCAGGTATATCAGTTTGCATAGCTTCACAATATGCATGCTACCCCAATTGTATATCAGATCCCTGATAGATGTTCTCTGCATTATTCATGTAAGGATTCTTATCTCACACAGACATCCTCCCCATTGTCACATCACCTTGTGTGACAGTCACATAAAATACATCTTTAGTGTACAGTTCCTACTGTACCATATAGATATGTGATTGGTGTTGCTGCTGCAACCATCTTTCATTGACATGCCCTCATCTGCTGTACATTAGGTTGTTTCACCTGTCCTTTTTCCCTGCGCTCATTCCTAAAGTTCCTCCATGCATCTTTATTCAATACACACACTTCCCCGAGTGTTCATTTTACATGGCAGTCCATGTCCCATTACAGATCATTTACACAACTTCAGTACAGAATGCCAAGAATGGGATATCACAATAATCTGCACTGTAGATACACTGCCCTTTGTCTGGACCATATCCTTCACATTCATACCTCTCAACTGTCCAGATATTCCCAGGATGTCCAGATGTGTTCTTATCCAATTTTTGGCTTTCTGCCATATCACTGGGATGATCTCAAGAATGGTGTGACTCAATATTGCATACATTTGAGTTCATACCTCTCAACTGCCCTGATTTGTGCAGAATGTCCAGTTTTTATCTCATCTCTTTTAATAATAGACATTTGAGTTGCAAAGCTCATGCTCTTCAGCATATTCAAGCTACTGTAAAATCTATTATTCTATCAACGTATTAGGTTTGTAAGAGCAATATTAGAATCTCTCCCTATTTTTGGCCTTTTCTCCCCCCATTATTTATGGCTTTGTCCAGATTTTTTGTTCTAAGAGGTAGAGAGGTATGTTTGAGTTTTATTCTACCACATTTGTGTGTGACATCTATGTCAAATATGTCCCTATTTCTGATTAATTGTCCTTACATTATGTTGGCCATTATGCAGATGCGTTGAACTAACAGATTGAGAGCTATCTGTGAAGCCCTGGTGATCATTGTGGCATTCCACACAAAACTGCACACCTTAGGTGCTCTTCTTTAAGCAGAACTGCTATCCATGTTCATTTACATGGTTTCCTGACCAGCAACACGGTTGCCAGCTGCGAAACCTCACTTAGATGTGGCACATGGCATGAATATGCATTGCATGGTGGTGCAAGCTGTCGCTCGCTGCATACCACTGCACACACATGTATACTCTGTGTAGGCTTCGCTAGGAGCCTACATGAAGTTTATTGAATCCCAGGGTGTCTGTGTAATGGCAGCTCATTTACAGGGTTAGAGTGTGTTCACTATTATGCAAATACTAAATTTACCTTCTGGTGAAGACAGAGGGGCATCATGTATAAATCAGAGGCATGAGAGTTACATTAAAAGTCCAACCATCTGCTCCGGTCTTGTAATCAGAAGCATGACTACCCATTCTATGGTCATGGAGTATTTGTATATTTTTAAGGGGATGGGAAAATAAATGGAGATGCAGAGCTGAACAATGCAGTTGGAAAGAATGAAATGTGCTACAAATAACACATCTCACACTGACTGTATGAGATATAAAGAAATGGAAGGGTCAGTTTCTAGCCAATCCGAGAACAGACGAAATAGAAATGTAATAAATGTAGCAGGCCCATAAAGACATGCAAAGAAAAGATCATGGACAGATGCAGAACTACTTTAACTATCTCACTCAAGACAATGAGATGCTAACAAATTCAGTGTCAAAAGGGCAGAATAAATGTGTCGACTTGAACTTAAGCAGCAGTATTAGTAACTGATTCAGGTCTAAGTTTCTGTCAGATTTGTAGTACTTCAAAACATAGATTCACAGAGCAATGCCCTTTGTTTATACTTGCAGGATAGCATTCCCTGTAGCATATCTGTCGGAAGTTTATAAAGTACTGTTATGTACATAATTTTGACATTTTTTTTCCTTATACTGATCTTAGTACTTTGCAGCTAATCAAAATATTTTCTATTATTTCCTTACATTTACATTACTTTTGTCATATTGTTGTTATAGTTACATTTGCATTCTCCACAATCTGATCATGACTGAAAGGAGGCCCAAGTGGTCCAGTTCACCTTCCTGATAAAAAAATAATAATAAAATACCTTTGTGAAGCATACTAGGGTAAGATAAGAACACTCTGCCTTAAGCAGATGTATATTTTGTAATGGTGGCAATATTGCTTGCTTATAATAATAATATTGCGAAATAACTTACAACCAAATACACTTAATAGATAATAATTTTGCTGAACACTTTTTCCTACCTTTCTCCACTGTTAGTGAGGGGAACAGAACCTTGCAGTAGATTAGAATCATAACAGGGGACACACTGCAGAGGGAAGTATCCCCCACTCACATGTAGTAGGGGCAAACTATTTAGTCATGTAAATTTCTGACAGCTACAGTCACTTGAAAGTCATTTGGTACTGTTTTTTTTTAAACTGCACCTTTCTTCAATGCACTTCAAAATGCAAAAGTATCAAACATCATACTTGAATAAAACCTGTTGAAACATACATGTTAATAAGCCATGTCACAATACTAGTTTAACTGTCAATATATAACAGTGCAGAGAGGCAGGTTTCTGGTGGACTCTGACTAACAGGCTTACTTACATCCTGGTAGATGGCAAGCAGTCTTAATCAGCTGAGTAGAAGACATGCAGTGTTCTTGTGTGTGTCTTTCCAGAACTCTAGGCTTAGAAATGGTCTCATATAAGTGTTGAATTAGTTGAGGGGAGTATGGCTACTTACTGGGCTATGCTCCTTCCAGAGAAGTACTTTTGTTAGCTCAGTAGTTCAGTGGTGCCTGCTATACTACTCCAAAGTATGAGGTTCATTCCTGAGCCCTGTTCAGTGGTCTTTTTATATTTGTACTCCCTGCGTCTTTGCCAATTTTCTTCATGTATTTTGGTTTCTTCCCATCACAGAAAATCTTAGAAGTTGATAGAGAATGTTAAATTGTTGTGCACATGCAGACAGACAGACACACACAGACACACACACACACACACACACACACACACACACACACACACGTATGCATCCGTGTGTGTGTGTGTGTGTGTGTGTGTGTGTGTGTGTGTGTGTGTGTGTGTGTGTATGCATTTATGTACATCTATAAGTATACATGATTACATATATACATATATACGGTTTCTCCCAGTTTAATTTCTTCAAGTATTTTGGGTTTCTAATACCATGACAGGAACAGACCTTATTTTTAAATCAGGATATGATTAAAGTTCATGCAATTAGCATTATGGCCAGGGACACAGCTGAAAAGTTCACTTTCCCATTCAACAAATAATCAAATTAAAATTAAATTGAATTTAAAAAGTGTTGATGTATGAGGCAGCAAGTGACTTAACATATATGAGTAGGTAAGACATGATTTATGACCTAATACATGCTAAATGAGACTGAGATCATGATAGATATGTAAAGCTGTATACAGTCACTTATATTAGCCTTATATATTTTACAGATGGTGATCTCTCATGAGAGGAAATTAATACAAAGTTACCTGTGAATGCTGGGTCACTCTTACTTGAAACAGTTATTGGCCTACCTCTGTAAATACCTGTACCTACATATCAGCTGCATTCACTGCAGTATACTCACCTAAAGCTTCATAATTTCACCCGTCCCTAGATACTGTGGGTGTGGAGCTCTACCAGACTATATATTACAAGATAAGGAATAAAAATACAATCTTGAGTCACTGAAGGAGCAGTTTTTGCAGTGCTAGACCTCAGTATAGAGCCAGAAGAATTATAAATTGGTGAAGGAACATAAAACAAAATTTGTAAACCAACAGTAGAGTACATCATCGGTGGAGTGAGGCCCTGGGTGGAATATTCTACCACAGTTGTCAATGTCCCAGGGAGAGAAAGGCATTGCTGGAGTACCAGACATATAGCTTTTGATTCTGGGAATAACTGCCTGGGACTTTGCTTTTTACTTTTAGAAGGAATAGCTCTAATACTCATGAACAATCATTTTTGTGATACTTCTATGCATTTCATGCTGGTAGGCACAAATATATCACTTGTATTAACAGACATGATTTTCCAAATGCACATGCAGCATGTGCAAGGGTCACGGTACAGCAAACATAAGCAACAAACATAAATGGTGTTCCACAATCTAGCTAATAAGAACATTTGTTAAATGCACATTTCAAAACGGTGCTGTAAGTAGACACACATGCTTTAGTTGTTAAAATGTGGCAGATATCTTTAGTCAGGGACATGACAGCTGTGGATAATTGTACACCATCCAGCTCTTGTGAATATTGATGTATGTTGTCAACAGCCAAACCACATCATACCTACTGATTGACAGAAACACAAACTGTGTTGACCATCAACTACAAAATTCTGTTGATGCAACAGCTAGTAAATATTTCAGTATGCAGTCTCTGTTGAGGTGTATGAGAGACAGTTCAGTCTGTTAAATATCAACAGTACTGTATTCAGCTGAATAAAATGTGCCTTTTTACAGTGATTTCCATGACATAAGTACAGAATAGCACTGTATAATTACATGAATTGTTGGATATATGGCTCTGTGGATGCCTAGGACATTAATTATCTTCATATTCTTTTCATTTCATTTGCAGCAAAATGAAGCAAGGAAAAGAAGGGTGTTTTCTGTTCAGGAAGTATGATCTGAGCATTCTCAGGCAGCCCTAAAATCACATACCAAATGAGCTACCATAGCAGGAATGCACTTGGGTTGGAACAAAGAAAGTGATGCGGCTGACGCTGTTCTGATGCTGTGGGATATAATAAGAATAGAAGATGTGACAGAATAAAATGGATAACAACTGCCCTAAGGAAGACCAAGCAAGCCACAAGCTACAAAGGCACTCATAATACTGGTTATGGAGCAGTCACTCCACCATAACTAAACAAACAACAGAATTTGTTTGCCATCGACTTTGATAAGACATGGATAGATATTGTCCTTATGATGGACCAGACACAGAAGTTTCCATAACCCTTCATTTCAATTATGTTAAATGTTCATTAGCAGTACACATTCATATGCAGACACGTGTACATAATCAGTACTCATCATATGTATACAGGCCGTAGAGATTTACCAGCATGTGCAAAGGATACATGATATATGTGTACATTGAGCACTGTAATTAAGAGAGATAGTTATGGTATATATAATGCAGTAATATTGTCTAACCTAAGATCCTGCTGCAATGCCATGTGCTGTACATGTGGATAAGATGTACAGTGCACTGACTTTCAGGCCCTCACTTGTCTGTAACTTACATTATATGTTTTTAATAATGTGTAGTTAACATTAAATGCCTTTTGCATTGTCCACAGCAACAGCATAGCATGATATCAGGCACTAAAGAAAAAAATTGTTTGAACATGAAAAGCGCACCTTTAACAATCTACCTTCCTTCCGTTCCTCCCTTTCTTCCCTAAGTCCTTCCTCTATTGTTGCAATGTTTTTGAATGCCTCAGGATTTCCAGCTTTACACATCTTCCAGTAATCCATTATTTTAATCCTTATTCATCTTTGTGAAAGTATTTTGACAGCTGTATTGAGAAAATTGTTAATGCAACTTGTTTCCTGTGTTATTTCATCCTCTAAGTCTGGTTGTTTGGGGTGGTCCATTCAAATCCTCATACTACAATTTCGTGCACTCCTATATAATTTTACCCCAGACTCTTCCTGATCAGTAGCAATAAGCATTCCAGGTCCACTAGGCTTTTCTGTCCACTATGCATATTTTAATGAAGTCTTTATTTTGGGCTCCTAAATGTTTCCCTGTATACCTTATAGAAATGTACAGACTATTCAAGGTATAGCCTGACAAGGACTTCATGGAGGTAGAACATTACTTCTTTGCTTCTGGTGTAATGCCCTAGCATTACATTACCTGCTGACACTGCTTTCACACCATGTTCCTGTTGTTCCACACCTGATACAAAATCTTTTTTTTTTTTTGCTCCAGTCCTCTCAGCTGATACTTTATACTAGAGTTGCGTAATTCTATGTGCAATACTTTGTATTTGTCTGCAATGAACCTCATGCCTCATTTTTATTACAGCTCAGTCATCCTTTCTAAGTCCTTCCCTAGATTCTTATATATAAACCACTTGGAAAAAAATATAATAAAAACACTAAGTTCTTATTTCGGCTTTTTCTGGTTAGGGGTCGCCACAGTGGAACTCTGGTCCACTAATGATTGGTAGTAGATTTTTACAGTGCCGAGGTGCCAGCCCGACACCCTACCTTCAACGAAGCAAGCCCATTCACGCATGTCTTTCGAATGCCACTCGACCATGGGGAGGACATGCAGACTCCACAGAGATGGCGCTCCAGCCGAGAATCAAATGGGAGAACCTCTTGCTGTGAGACAACAATGCTACCGCTGCACCACCGCAGCTTCACATAATAAAAACACTAAGTGAAGAATAAAAAAACAATTTTACTGTTTAGTGCCTTGGAAACATGCCCAAGTTTCTTCCATCTTCCTCCACTGCAGTGCCTAGCTTTGTGTTGTCAACAAAGAGGCTGCTTTTCCCTCATATGTGTATGAAGTGGACACATAATAATATCTGACCATAAAGGGAATCTTACGCTACTATACTGGCCAAGTGCCTTACTTTGATGCTGGCACTTTGGCTACAGCCATCTTTGCCCTATAATCCACCATGCCACTGTCTAGTTTTCTTTCTCATTCCTACCCACAGTTTTCTGAGCAGCCAGTTCTGAGGCTGAGTGAGAGGTCATGGCGAATTGCAGGCAATTCATGTCTACAAGAACTCCCTTCTTAAGGTCTGTCATAACCATTCATAAGACCATGTCAAGTTAAAATTAGATACTTTTGGTCATGCATCTGTGTTGTTTGTTGCCCTGAATAGTGGTATCCTCTAGAAATGCAACCATCATTTCCTTCAGGATTGCATTCTTGATTTTCTCTAGCACCACTGCTATTATTACGACCCTGCAATGTGATAGCTTTGTCCTGTTCCTCTTTTGAACAATGGTACCACATTGGTACAGGTATCTGCATGCAGTGGCTAGCACACTAGCCAAACTCTTTATGACAGTGGAGGCAACCCATCTTATCTCTGTGACATATCCTCGTTTATAGCAGCTATTTCCATTTCCACATCTTCACTGTATGTCCTTGTACTCATCTACTGCTTTGCCTGGATCCTCCTTCCCTCAAAGAATGGCATTCTTCCATCTTTTTCCTTCATGAAAACTAAAGTATGGAATTCATTCAATATGCCTGCTTATTCCCCATCTTTCAGTATCTCAGTCCCAGCCTGGGCAGGTCTATCCTTCCCTTCTTTCTGCTATATACCTAAGAAATCATGTCTTGACCCATTTTACCAGTTTCTCATTGACTTCAACATTTGCCACCCCCACTTCATCTCTCACATTTTTCATGCTTTCTTGTACTATTTCCTCTAACTTTCCACTCCCTTCCACCTTGTGTGTCCTCTTTTGCCCTAATTACTAACCTTTCATTCTTATGTATCCCAGTTTGCCTTCACTTTTTCCCCTATTGCTTTTTCCTGAAACCCTTGTCCATAGCACTGAACTCCATCTCTGGTCCATTCTCAGAACCTGTCCATCATCTTTATTTTCCGTATTTCCCCTAGCTAACCACTGACCACCTCCCCCAGTTCAGCATAATCCACTCACTGAAAGTTCCACACTACAATCATACTCTGGTTTTCTACCCCTTCTTTCCATACCTTACATTACAGAGAGGAATCATCACTTAACAGTACCTCATCTGGACAGCTCTACTCCTTTCCACCTCACTTAGAACCACATTCAGAATTTCATACATTGTGGTACAATTGTGCACCATCTCTCTAAACTCCTCATGGATCAAAACCTTAATCATCTTGCAGTTATTTTCAGCGCAGAAGCGCAAGACATCCTAGCCTGCTCATAAAAGTTCAGACTTAGCAGTGGGATTAAGTTCTTCCATGTGACTCCTTTATTCTTTCCCAGTCTCCCTTCCTCTTCTGTTGGCTGGTTTGGGGGTAACCATTTGAAATGTTGGTACCCGCTAGAGTAAGTCCTAAGAGACTGAATGGCTGAAAAACTGGACTTACGTATACTAAGTCCTAGATGCCATTTCTCAAAATATCTCCCTCTTCTCTGAGGTATGGTGATCTTGGAGTTGGTATTTAGTGTTTGGGAGTGTGAGGGACTTGCACCCCTGCAAAAAGAAGTTTTAAGAAGAATAGAGATTTAGATTCGCTCTACTCCTGTATATTTTCTCTTTTTTTTGGCTTCTGAGCACTCAGCATTTCAAGTGCCGACATATGAATGGGGAGCCATCTGGAGGCCAACAGTCTGCATAAGTCCAGAGGCACACCCTTTTCCTCCATCTTAACTACCAAAGTGCTTACAATGTTTCTAACCACTCCTGTTCCTTTTCCCTCACAATCACAGATTGGTGAACAAGCTGTTTGTAAGCATTGTACATTTTAAAACTTCGATTGTGTATTTAGATTTGCATTAAAATTAAAGTATTTTTTGTCACATAAGTGTATCTTTTAAATACTTGCATAAAGCAGAAATGTTCTGTAATACACACAAACTACCAAAACTTTTCTTTGTCAACCCAATCCTCACAGAGCTCTTATGTGTTATTATTCTGTATCCCACAGTGCTACTGCAATAAGTCATACAAAGCTAATACTTGGCAGACAAACTAGGACTGCTATACCAATGCTGGAATTCAAAGTGAGATCAAATAATATTCCTTCTACATTTCTCAAGAAAAATGACTAAAAAGCCAAAGATTCTTGCAAACACATATAACAGGAGATTGTCCAGTTAAATTCTACCTGTCCTTAAACCAGGATAAGAAATGTGCATAAAGTTAGAAGAGAAAAAATTAGTAAATGATATAACAATACAAAAAGAGGATGAACTGTGATCCTATGTGTTGTTATTGGAGGATGGTGCCATTGTAAGGTGGAACAGGAGATATATCCAAGCCATTCCTAATGAGTGTCAACCAGAAATCTGCATTCAGAGAGCCATACCCAGTTGTTTAAACCAAGGGTGATGACAGATTACAGCCATGCAAAATAAGCTAATTGAAGTATACCAATTCTGCTGAATGCATTGTCAGAGGCAGATGTCTATGATAAAGGTAGAAGCTACAAATCCAAGATGAGTCATGACACTACCCAGGATGCCTTGAAAACTGATGTTACTGTGCCAAATGCTACCCAAACTGGTCCAGTTATATAGACTAGCGGAAGTTCTGTAAGCACTAAGTGTTTGTCAAACCCTCTTTCTTTCTACAGATTATTTTCCAGTGCAAATTACTGGTTGTGATCATAAAGCCTATCTGCCTAGGCAATACAGACAGTGCAGCTATGATCATGGGCAGATAAATGACTGATTTCCTTTTACTTTAGTGTTAATAAATGGTACTGTGAAATATTTTCTATAATGTAAATTGTATGACACTACCTCTAAAAGATGCTTTTTGAAAAGTGCCATTTAAAGTGTGTACAAAGTTAAAAAGCTTTTTAAAAGCTCCATATTGTACTTGAGAATGTTGATTATTGTGTCAAGCATTATGCCATTGTAATATAGTTTACATTTCTATTTTATACATTTGCTAACCAAGTAAGCCCACTGGGGGCATCCGTTCCTTTTCAGGGGTAACCTGGGAGCACTGTTTGTTTAAATGACTTGCTTATTTATAGTCACACAGTAGACAAGTGCAGGTGGAATGAATCCAACCTCTTACCTTGGATACAGGAAGCAGCTAAACTATTAAGAAAGATGTGATTATAGCAGTTCAGTGTTCAGTTTTCCAAAGTATATATGTGTGCATATATATATATATATATATATATATATATATATATATATATATATATATGATTAAATGTGCTTGTACCTTTAGAAATGCTTAGTAGTAATATTTCTTGAAAAAGAGTCTGCAATAGTGATTTTGTTCTTAGAATGCTGCCATTTTTTGTGGAATTAAAGCTGCGTCGTATCTTTGAACTCTCAGTTTAGGGCCATTATTGAGTACCCTAGGCTGATGGTATGACACCAAATTGTTCAAGAAAGAATGTCAATCAATGCTTTGTAGTGATTTCATTATGTCATAAGACCTGAAGAATTGCCTGCATTCATCACACAAATAGATAAAGCGATCACAGGTGACCTTCTTATTGGATCAGATTAATCAATTATGTGTTGAATGATCTTTACTTGGAGTAGGATGACTTCATTTTTCCACATGGAACTATGATCTCAAACATATCACCAGGAGTCTCACACCCTGAAGGACTCCATAAACTGTGAAACACTAAACTGAAGACTGTGAGAACATGGCTGCACCTTTGTTTCTCTTCCTAGTGTGCTTGCTGCATTTGTAACCACACTGCCAGGAAAGATTAAAGGGATTATGTCACTGCTGAATTACTGCAAGAGATGATGCAGAGACAGTTCATCATTTGAATGGGAAAAGGAAGGCAGTGAATATAGACTTCATCTGCCAAGAATAGGTATATTCCTTTGATGGTAAATTTAAGTAAACAAATCTAGATTAAGCTAGGAAGGAGGAACAAATGCCATTCAAGGATAAACTGGAACAGATCCTTGAAAACATGTGCTGCTAGAGGTCATCAAATGTAATATCTCCCATCTTCAGATACTACACATTACAGCATTTTGTCACAGCATTTCTAAACAGTTATGTGCATCAAAGATTTGGTTCAGCAAATCATTCTATTAGAATAACTGAATTAAACATGCTAAAAGAATATACTTTATATTCTGTAATCACTGAGACTGAAATAGAAGTACATAGAAAATAAGCATTTATTAGATAATTATAACTTATCTATATAAAAATGAAAGCCAAACTTCTGTAATTGGGCAGGCTGCAAGCACTCCAGCAAAGTTATTTTTACAACAGATGAATTTCCTGAAGTGTAGTGCAAATCTGCAGGAGAATAAGCATTAGATGTTTCAGGAAGGAAATATATTGAGATTACTGCTACTGCTGTCCTGATGTAATAAGCAAAGTGTGGATGGACTAGCCATGTGTAGGAAAAAAGCATGTCTAATCTCTTACTGGTTATTATACAGTACTGCATAGCTTCCTGATCCGCAAATGCAGTGGTCTGGACCTGCCTAGGAATCAGTAACAACAGGTGAAGTAATCTAAATTAATTAGCCAGCTAATTAAATGAATAGCCTGTTTTGTATACTGTGCACAGCTTGCTGGAATCCTGTAGGGTGAAAGAAACACGTGTTAGCACCTTACCTCAGTTTGTGCATAACAATCCTGCAGACTATTTGACTTTTGTTTACATGTACATTTTTGTTTTCAATGAGTTACATTTTTGTTTTGAATGAGTTCTTGCATGATAATAACTAAACAGGATAACTGATTGATCACTCCATTTTCATTTCTCCCCTGAAAACAGGTTCTGCATTAACCAGCATTTTAAACTGTAGTAAGCCAAAATGCCCAACTAAAAACAAAAAGTACTCAATGGATTTAGTCGAGCAGTTCTACATAACAAAGCTATTAACTTCCCACTAAAGTCAGCAGTTCAGAGTTTAGAAAGGGTTCTGATTATTGCGGTACCTGACAAGGGATAGCAGGTGAGTTGAGTTACATGTGTCTGCTGTCCTCGGGGGTGTTTATTTCATATCATCTGTTTGAATCTGAATGGAACAGAACTATTTGAAGAGAAGAAAATGCCCCCATATTAAATGTGACATTCCAGTAAATAGAAAACATATACATCCCTACACTTACTGATACATCAACAGAAACACAGACATACTGATAGACATATAAATAGACAGAAAAAAATGCTGCAGATAACATTTGCAGGCTTATGTGGTTGGCTAAAAGGACAAATAAAATAAACTAGCTATATAAGTAGGGCAGATAATGAATAATGTGTCATTTTCTACTGCACAGCTATATGCCATAAAGGAACCAACAGCATATCATTTAGAAACCTCAAAAAATTCTTCTATTACAAATGCACTATAAAGTATCCTATAAATCAATAGACAAATACACACAGACACACACACACACACACACACACACACACACACACACACACACACACACACACACACACACACACACACACAACTAACAGAGGAGGACTTTATTGTATCATTTAATATGAGTGCAAAGAATTATCCAGACAGAGCATGTTTTCTAACAGAAGTACTGGTCAATTAGATTGTATGGGTCCACACACACACACACACACACACACACACACACACACACACACACACATACACACACACACACACACACACACAGAAAATCATCTGTTGAATTTTTTTCTACATTATAACTTCATTTAAAATATTCTGAGAAGTATCACAACATGAACAAACATTCCTACTTCCAAGAACCAAAAAACATGTATAGGTACTTCACAATGGTAATAAAAACTGCTTTCCAACCCTGTGAGGCTGAAAGCAGCAACTTAATTCCAGAATGCTTCCTCCACTCAGTGGTGATGTTCTTCATACCAATCGCTGCTGCTGCAGTAGCCTTAGAAATATAGGTTATAACCTGCCAAGGATATAACTGTCGGACAGCTACTAAAGCTACAGGACACCTTCCATGCACCAAAACCATCAAGCAGATCAAGCTGGGCTCACTGAAAGAGAAGTTTGGACAAAAAGCCCACCAGAGTTTTACTGCCGCCATAGAGTAACCTCCTATAAGGCTTTCAAGGACCTACAATCAGCTTGTGCTGTTCATTTGCTGGACAGATAAGTTCCCTTTGGGGAAGAAACATTCCATTTAAAAATTTTGCTTATTATTTATACTCTGCTCTTCAGAAAAGTTATTTTAAAGCTAGAAGTTTGTGTTTTAGCAGACTGTCATGAGACTGTACTGTAACTTTTAAACAGAAGTGGTCTTTTTTCCTGTCAGTTTATAAAAGTTGTTTAAAGTAACTGAAAACCATTTTTTCTATGGAAAATTATCTTTATTTTACATTGTGGAACTGGCAAAGTGTTTTAGACTGCTTTTTACTGTATTTGTCTGGGAAAAAAATGTGACTTTTTATTTTTACCAGCATTTGCTACTTCTTTTCCCCAGGAAAGAGGTACTAATTTTGGCTTGGCCATCGAACAAATTGTCAGCCTCATGGTCAGTCCTTCTTCCAGCCACAAAAAGAAAAAGTTAAGCAAACAGCTTTTGCCACCACAGCAGGCTAGCAATTTACCTCAGCCACAGGTGGGCGACTCTGCTGTGGCCATTGCTGTACCTCAGACCACTCATCTTTTACCCCAAATCCCTCTGGTGTAGTGTCAATAGCCACTATGGACCAGGAGCTAGCCACATCTTCTGTGGCTGTTGGGGGTCTCTCAATGGGCAAGGGAGAGCCACTACTGTTAGCCCTGTGAGAGGGAACTTGAAAGGCTTCCCTGTTTTTTTACAATGTTGTAGCCATCCCTATGGAAGCTGCTGCTGCCACTAACACTGTTGGCCCAATTTTTCCTGTCAAAAAGAAGCAGAAAACTAAGCAAATATCTACTATTCCTCAAATTTCCTTAGGCAGGAGTAATTTACTGGGTCTGGATCAGGGTTTAAATCAGGCCACTGATCCTTCTTGTAAGATAGTTTCTAGTAAAATAAAGAATGACACTTCCTTTCCTGAAGAGATTCAAGATTCTGAATCTGATCAGGATGAAGAGACAGATACAGGGTTTTCTCCTCAGATTTCAGATTCAGACTCGGATGAGAATTGTTTCTGCTCTCCCTGCCAGGGTCTGTCTTCCTCTGATACTATATCTGGAATGTACCAGTGTTTTCAATGGGAGACCACTGAGATTTCTCAATCCCTCAGTAAATACTATGAAGATAATCCCTAGACTATTGAAAATACATCTCCTAAGTGAAAGTTTATATAAGAGGTATTGTCACGAACGCGATTGTACATGACAGTACACATGCTCACATTAGTCACCCAATGTTGGATCTGAACCCCCTAGAGAGATGATGAAAGAAGCAGCAGCAGTATTTTTTCTGAGACACGTAGGACCAACTTATGGTGTGTGTTACTGCTACTTATTACCTCATTATTAATCTTTTATACTCTGTAGAATAACCTGCTTGCTACATAGAGCAAGAATGGTTAGGAGACTAAAACCGATATAAGCTCACTCAAGAGTAAAACACTTTTACTTCCATTTCACACCCATGCCTCAAGGCTTCCAGAACTTTTGAAGGGGTCTGGCATCTTTAACTAAGTGATTTAGCAGCTAATAACTGGCAATATTAGAAAGACCAATGAGTTACTAAGAAAATAACTCTAAGCTTTTTAGTATAGGGTGTCCTGCAATGGAGAAATTAATCTTTGCCACGTGTTATTCATATTTTCATATTTATGTACATATTTTTATAACTGAGAGATCTACATTTTACTGAGGCATATGGTGTGAAATGCCAACGTGAGAGACAGGACAGATCACTGAAAATGTTGGTTTGTATCACACTTTTCTGGAAATATTGATAATTGTTTGTTAGTAATTATGAAAATAAGCAATATTTCCATATGTACTTAATATTAAAAAAAACAAGTGGCTTACAAACTGTTGAATGACATTAAGTTAAACCTTAGATGTTGTTGAAGAAAACTGTCACTGATACTTGCACTGTCAGTTGAACATCTTGAGAGATTTTCAGTATTATCTGTATTGCTAATTATATAATTAAATATATATTTTCATATTTCTGTAAATATCTTAATCAACATGCACTTACAGAGGAATTTCTTGTTTTCATGGGGACGATTGTGTCTGGTTAACAAAAATGTCCCAACAATATGTCTACGGTATTGTTTTCAAGGTATGAAAATTTGTTTGTAAACATTTAGAAAAAATATAATTTGGGTTTTGTGGGTATTATATTACAGTATTTATGCAACAGACTATGAATGCACTTACTATTATTGTAAAGGATCATTCTTACTGATAACATTTCTGCTGTACAATTTTAATAGCTTTTATTGTTCGCAAAATATTTACATTTGTTTATCTTATGCTTTTAAGTTCATTTTTCAGAAAATGCTCTGGAATGCAAGATGTGTGTAGGCTGCTAGAGGTGTGACAGTCCACACCACATAGGTGTTAATAAGTTAAAATATAAGCAGGAGAAGTCTGGCTTGCTAAGTCTCCCTGTTGGGGATGGAATATTTTTTGAAAATACTTTCTTGCTGCACTGTTCAAATTGCATGTCACTGAAATGGTGGAAAGTGGGATAAATACAGACATTTCCATTTAGCCATATGATAGGAATAAAGAAGGTCATGAAATATGAATTTGACCTACAGCGGTAACTGTACCCATGACACTGTACAAAAACATCAGTCTTCAGACAGAAAAATTATTTCACAGCCTAACAACTCTTACAGTAACTGCTTCACAGTAGTGCCTTTAGTCTGCCTTTACTCTGTATTCTTATATCACAGTGAATTTAAGCACATTTGCATGAAAGTAACCAAACTATTGTAGCTGAAATTAAAAACTTCAGCTTTTGCCACTGGAAGTTAAATGGTATTCATAATCACTCAGCTTTGGTGCTCAATGCCAACCTCAGTGCAAAGGTTGAAGACAAAGAGTGAAGGCTTTTCAATAGGCTATTTCTGGTGATGTGTGTGTGTGATTTTATTGTTTGACCAGATTAAATGTGTAAAAAGGGGTTGATAGCACACTGTTGAAAATGGGGGTGACAAGTAGAGGGTAAGACACAGGGGAAGGAATATAAGAATTTGCAGGAGGGTGGATGGAGAACACCATAGCTATCCACTTCTTCTGAATATAAATGTAGAATTGTACAAAGAATTTCATGACTTTGGATAATTACCACACAAGGGATGGGTGACAACAACAGAATAAGGTTGTATAGCTAATTAGACCAAAACAAATATGTGAAGATGATACATAGGTGAAGTGGAGATCTATGTGTGGGGTGTCTCAGCTGCCTGGGTCAGTGTTGGTGTTACTTTCTTTTGCAAATATGATGCAGGACTTTATCTACTCTGCTGTTTCAGGCACCAAGACCCCTCTCCATAATGCTCTCCACCAGCCCTGTCAACTCATAGTGGGTGACAAAATTGCCACCTATACCACTACTGCTCCTGGAGGGTGCCACTGCACCAACAGCCAGGGCAAAGCCACTTGATGCAGGTGGTGAAGGTAGGGTACAAGTTGTGGAGGCAATACTGAGAGGTTGTAATCCGGATGTGCTGAGTGTCTGTGCTGCCTGTGGTGGTGCCTCTGCAGCCACCTGTGGAGGAATAGTGGACTGAACCCCACTGGTCATCCTACCACCCCTGTGATGACATTTATTTTGTTTTCAACAGCAAAGTATGAAAAAAAGAAGAAATAGGTTTGGGGAGACAAAAAAAAGAGAGAGAGAGAATTAGATCAATGGCATGTCACATTAGTTAATTGTTTCAATACATCCAGCAATATGACAAATACATAAGTACACCTTGGCCACATCTAAATATGATGGGAAGCCATGAATGTGTCATAAAATCAATCACAATGGCACAATATGACTAACAGAGTCATGTATTTCACAGTGCTATATCAGATATCTGCTTTCTAAGGTAATAACTCTATTTCCAAATATCGAATTGTTAATGCCTTGCAGTATTAAAGTTAAAATATCTATAACTAACCTGTAAAAAAATCAAATATCTGTTTCTGGGTACTGAATCCACAAACAATTAATCTGATGTACTCATTGCTTAATGCAATAACCAAGAACTATTACAGCAGGCATGTAGACTTCATATAAAACTTAAGGTATGTCTGCTCAAGAGGATATACGGTGATGGGCAGAGAATACTTCTGTGTTTTGAAATCAGGACAGATGCATACTTACAGCATGCCTCTCTGAGATAAGTTAGTCTGTCCTGATGTGCCTCACATTTTTCTGCTATCTCTGCTTCAGTTGTGCAGTAGAAAAGAATATATATATATATATATATATATATATATATATATATATATAAAAGCATAATGAATACCTGTGTTGACTGGCTAATTAATGCCACATAACTGCACAATCAAAATGACGCGCAGGTACGGCAATTGTGCAGTGCACGGCCAAAAAGTAAAATCCAAAAAGAAACAACGGCCAGCACCAAACAGTGTAAAAAATCATTTATCAATACCAATAAACCACACCAGCATATCGGTTTCAGCAAAGCCTTTTTCAGATAATGAGATGTATAGACAAAGTGAGGATCTTATGGAAAGCTTGTGTGTAAGGGGATATAAGCCAAATGTAGTGCAGTGGGCCCGTAACAATGCTTGTTCAGTTGAGAGAAATACTTTGTTAACATAAAATGTTAAGGAAAGAGGTGAAACAACTGTTGGTTTGGTCACTAGTTATGGGAGCAATACTAAATTGTTTTGTGAATTAGTGCATCATCACTGGGGGAGACTTACGCTGGATGACAGGTCGACGGAAAAGTTACCATCAGGATGTAAGTTTACCTATCAAAGGGATAAAACTATAAGAAATTATTTGAATCATTTTAAAAGGAACACTTATAAGGGAGGTAGGTAGCAAACAATTGTCCCTGGAAGGTAAGCCATTGGTTGGGTGCTTCCCTTGTGGGCATTGCTTGGCATGTAAATTTGTGGTTAAAACTAGAGAATTTCCTTTTCCTAACACCCTTTGTGTTTTTGATATTCGGTGCTTTGCTAATTGTGTTTCAGAATGGGTAATATATTTGGTGCATTGTTCTTGCAAAGCATTTTATTTGGGACAAACCTCTAGACATTTTAAATCTCGGGTTTATGAACATTTGAGTGTTGTACGAAATAAACATATGTCTAATGCTTTATATAAACATGTGATTGTACATTCTACAGCTAAATACAGATTTACAATAACTGACAGAATAAATATTAGTAGTTGTAGTAAAATGGGGTGGCATAGTTTGTTGGATAAAAAGGA